>NW_026851796.1:0-62006 GCF_026571515.1 Ruditapes philippinarum | reverse complement strand
AGCTTTTCTGCACATATTGACCTCATAATGGTAATTTACCTGGGTTGTAAGTCCCATTGATAATGTGTAAAATGCATTCTTTTGGTAACTTCACAATATTACACTGCTAAATACATTTTCAAATTTTCATAAAATTAGCATTTATCTGGAGGCATGCTGCTTTAAGAGCGAAGTTTATCCAGAAACGCATATAAATTATTGAATAGAAACGCCGCTTGATCTAAAAGTACTTTAATAAGTTTTTTTTTCATTGGTCTTTACAATTAAGATTAAAGGTATTTTTTGTAGACGGTAATTGTTGAATGGTATATTAAATCAAACAATCTGTAAATTTGACAGCATTGTACTATCAAGAACACAGTTTTCTTAAAAATAAACAAATTTTGGGACGCGTTGTCTTTAACGTATGAAAGACTTTTAACGTTATCAATGTAACAAAAACATTTATCAGACCGATTGCCATATTGTTTCGCTGTGGGTTCCAGTTGTGGATGTCAAATTTGATAAAAAAAATACCCTTTTTCAAACAGTTTAGGTAGCAGTTTGATATAAATATCTATTACGTTTTTAACCTAATTAGAGACAATGAAATTCTATTGCGTCATTAAATTTGTCTTTGAAAATTATGAATAAGATCACTAGATAAACTTAACGATTTTTGGAGGTGGGTGTATGTCGCACTAACACAGTATATTTTAGGTTATTCGGCGATCTACTGGTGTAAGACTATATCCGTGTTTCATTTCAGGCACAAGCGGGCATCTGAGTATAAGCATCCACGTTCGAAAGCAAGCTGGTTAACCGATTTAAGTTGTTTGTCGTTCTTAATATTTACTAGATTATTTCCTGATAGGATCAGTGGTACCTATATTTATTAAGTTAACAAAGATTTTAAGCTATAATGAACAGAAAGTTGTTTAATTTTCTCGTATGCGTTTTCCGATGTTTTGTTTTAATTGATTACATAAAAATTTGCAAAATCACAATTTTAACTTACACTACACAACATTCATGAGTGAATTTATTTCTATTATGTAATAGTATTGGGCATAACCAAAGCAATACATACATGCTAACATTTTCCGAGTTATTGTTCTTGACTGTAAAACTAATTACCAGCCCCTTTTGATATCATTTAAGCTATTTTCCCCTTTTTATGTTTAAGTTTACCTATCTGTTTCATGCCTAGATGTTTAGATTATAATGAAAATGGATTCAGCATCGCATTCTTCTGATAATCTTCTTATTATGTTAAATATGTACGTTTGCTTACTTTGTATAGTTGGTTATTATACCGATTAACTTTTCAAATAAACATTTACTCTTATATTCGATCAAAGTTTTTATCACAATTCTAAGATAAACATACATTTTATAATGGCATTGGGTTATATAATTACTAGTTCCACTTGCTCTAATAGACAGAAAGACAAAGAACAAATTTGCAAAATGCAAATTAGAATGAAATTGTATTTTTCATTAACAATGAAGCCTCATGCATTTAGGTAAAACGCAATCTGACCAATAATAGATTATCTATATCCGAGCGACACCCATCTAGTACACCTTCCAGTCGAGTTGAATTCATCATATTCATTCATTAAGAATGTGCGCATGTGCATTTTAGTTAAAATGATGCAGCAGCAAAGCAACGTTTAACGGTATGAAACACATCTTTCTCAACGCATTTTAGATTCGAACAAACTAATACTAATAAACTTTTATTTCAATTTCTTTCATATGTGCAGTGTGTAACGTTCTATTTTAAACATTTTATAATTATGAAGTCATTACGGTTGGGGGTAAAACAGTTTCTGTAAATGTTGTTGCTGAGTATCAGCCAATATTTTAATCATTACAGCCTTTTCTGGACGCTTTGTTTTCAGGATCTTTAATAATTCTCTGTTTGCGTTATCTCGATCTTGAAGTCTCATAAAAGCTTGAATTGTATCCATTTGACCTTCTGTTAAGATACCTTTAGAATATAAGTGATCACAGAGTGGCAATGTGTCAATAGATCTAATAAGTACAGGATAATGTTTCTGAACGTTCATGTTATCTCCTAGTTCTTCAGTCAACACATTTGTTTCAGGATTTGTAAGGTGTCTTGGAAATTCCTGGTAAACACTAGGTACAGCTTGTACTTCTTCTGGTACACTTTGCTTAGTTTTGACTTTTCTACCTGTCAATGAAGCAGTAAACGTGCATACACGGATGGTTCATCGTATTACTACATACATTTAAAGGTTGGTTATCATAAAATACTTTACTATTTTCATTATTTGAGGTATGTACATTGTTTTGTATGATGAGAAAAGGTTTTACAAGTCTCTTTACTTTATAGATTTAACTAAACGGTGCATGACAGTAAAAGTTGAATTATTCAACATATATTGAAGAGGGTCATATAACGTTGAACATGCCAAAATTCTAAGACATTGGCATTGTCTTATGTAGTACCGGAAATAGAAAATTTTCATTTCATTTTTTTTTTTCAAACGTCCCCATGGTTGAACTGGTTTTGACTATAGCGGAATAGTTTATGTAATTGTAGCATTTAAACGGCGCGAATTTGGTTTCATTAATCAAATGTAAAGATTACTTCTGAGCACTTAGTGTTCATATGAACTATAGAAGACTTGCGCGTCTCCGAATAAACACAGACTGTAATCGATATCAACTAGAAGTCAACCCTCAAATCTATTATCGTGCTTGTACAATTTCCGAAATATTTTTATTTGCTATATCCAAAAAAGCTTTTATTTTTTAACTGTCCGGAAATCAGACGTGCAGAATAATCTGAACAACGGGAACATGAAACAAAAATTGTTTTACAATTCAAGATTAATTAAGGTATAACTGTTTAAGAACGGCGTTGATTAATTTTTCAAAGCGCCGCGAGATGGCAAGAAAAATCTGATATTTTTTATGACACGGAGATCATGACGTTTCAACGGAGCTTCCATGGAGTTGCAATGCGTTCTTACGGCGTTTTAATTGGCGATTGTCTTTGTTTGGACTGCGCTTCTACTGCGTTCTTTGCGCTTCCTCTGCGCTTTCACAGTGCTCACACGGCGCTCAAACTGAGCTGAAATGGTGCATCACATACAAGCAATAACTTATTCTGAATAGTTGTAAACCTGCTGCACCTGCATGCAAACAAGCGATATTCCGGCTTGCTGCCGTTCATCATCAATGGTTACAAGGATATTCACGTTCTATATATATAGTGAAAACCCTCAATTAAGACCATCAAAGCAACTGCAGTAAAGTGGTCTTGATTGCTGGTGGTCTTAAGTGTGGATATGATTAATTATCAAGACTTATCTATTTCATGACCACTCTATTTGAATTATTATGTATAAACATGTTGCAACAATTATATTTTAACCTTCAAATATTACTATAAACTGAGTGATAATATTTATTATTCCTAATTAGAACATTAATCTGACGATATATAATGATTAAATTATATTTTCATAGGTCTTGTTTCATGTACATAATTCACCTATTAAATGTGAAATTAATTTGTCACAAAATAATTTGCAGAAAGTAACATGAAACCAATCTGAAGTTTATTGTCTTACCTTTATACAATTTTCTAGATTAGATTTTATCTTTAATTTAGTTGTCAGCTTAGCTTTACGAATTTTAAATATTCCTGACAAAAACAACCTCTCAAAGAAATGTTATGAACAAAATTAACATTTGAATAATTAAACAAGCTAAACCCTGAAATTAAAGTAGCATCTAGTATATGAGTCTATTATTTGCAGGTTAGTTTTGCTTATTTTCAAAATACACGATGGAATCAAACTATAATAAAGGTCTTGGAAAGAATTATAAGTTTCCTTTCTTGTTAGTGTTATCTAATTTATGATAATAATTATATTGTGTTTGTATGCTTAAAATGGAAAAAAATAAACCTATGGTAACTGAACAAAAAAACATTCTTACTTCAATAACTGTTCCTTAACAAATTCAAAGTCCCAGCAAATTTAGAGTTCATTAAATTTTTTACACTTTAAAAAGTGAATTTAGATGTTAAGATTCCTTTTTACAGAGAACCCATTAGACAATAAGACGGCAATTTGATATGTTTTAAATATGCCGTGTTTATTGCTTTTTTAATATGGAAGATTAGTCATGCATATATAACGGCTCCATTATTTAAGTTTTATTGACAAAGACATGTCATTCAAATACAAGCAGGTGTGTTGGTCTCATTAGGTTTCAAAAGAAAAGTAACTATGTTTTTAATTAACAAAACAAATTTAATACCCGTCTATTCATTTGACACCATTGTTTGGCAATCTTGACCTGAGACATTTAGACATTCAATGACCTTTTGTCGGTAATTGTAGTATTCCGAAGTAAATGGTAGGATTTTTAAAGCATATCGGTATACGTTTTATGTATAATAACTTAAAGTCACCAACACAAAACTAGCGCCTAACTAGCCTATGTGTTAAGGAATTAAGATATTTGGTTTTAAAGTGAAAGTTGTGAGTTCGAATCTTAATGAAACTTGAATAATAACTATTTGTGCTTGCCGAACTTCTATTGTACGACTGAATCATTGTGCGACGTTACAAATTGTTATACTTGTTTTAAGAAAATACACAAGAAATTAAGGAATCGTCATCCAAAATGCTACATAGATTTAAGAAAACAATTAAAGACATTTGAAAAAAAAACGTTTGTTTAAAATTCGAACTTGCAACTTTGCAATTGCTATGCTATCACACTAGGCCATCCTGACATAAGTATAAAATAAGGTAAACATCTAATTTAGTTTATCGTAATTCAGAACGGAAATTAACGAAAAAGCTTCCGAAAATTAACGAGTCTCAGGTCGATATTGCCAAATACTTACGCACATAATACTTTAAAGGAAATTTGAAATGTAAATATATGTAAATAATATTAAATTTTCCATTCGTCTGTTTAATTGATGAATTAGTCTGCAAATATTTTTTTATTAAAAATAATAGTGTCTCTAAATAGTTCATATAGAATACACATGTTTAGGTTACAAGGCATGCATTTGCTTGTTCTAGTTCGCATCAAGGCATTTTTCCTCCCTTTGTATTGAGGATAAAAATAATCATTCTGTAAAAGGATTCGTGATTTCGATATTAGAGTAAAATACTATCACATTGTGTTGCTTAAAGGCCCATTATGCCTCAGAAATGCTTTTTTCTCAAAAGCTTTTTGATTGGCAAATTAACTGAAACAACTTTTTATCTGTTGCTTCTTTTGGCAAGAAGTGCAGTCATAGTAAATAATTTGTTTACAATTTGTTTTCATATTTAGATAACCTATTTTATGATATTTTTTCACATTTTTCATTCTTCAGGCAACAAGCATTCTCTAAAACCACCATTTAATCATTATGGAATTAATGTTTGCCCTTTTTTAAGAAGTAAAATCTGGAAAGAAAATGATCCCTTAGAAGCATTTATCACAACAAAATTACATAAGAATTGCAGACTTGGTTTGATTGAGCCTGTACATGAGGGATAATGAATAAGTGCAACATCCCTCACGCCCCTAGCACCGGCTTGAGCGGTACTCGATTCTCAACACTTAATAGTGCTGGCATCAATGATCCCGAAAGACCAGAAAAATATAAGGATATGGATAATGTTATTTTATGGCATGTGTCTTTTATTAATAAATTATTTATGTGTTTAATTTATTCTAACCCTTTAGAAGATAACTTTTGCATAATATAAGTGTATTAGCAACAAACAAGTAGAAAAAGTTAATGATTCCAAATATATGGACATTTAGTTTTTTCTTACTTTTGCTCGGAATTTGATTACAATTGTGATTGTGAATTCCATTAGAATTTCATTTTCAGTTCATTTCATTTATTCTCTTACATTACTAAAACTAAGATTTGAAAACAAAAATGCAGAACATTATCTGAAGAAAAATACTAAGGTAAAAAAATTGACTTTAGTCTACATTACTGTTATGAAAAGTAAGCTTTATTCTATCGATAGCTTTAAGTGAATAGATTTTATCAGCAGCATTTTAAATCAAACATGAAATGTCATCATTGGATATATCATATCAATTATCCACACATTTAAAAAATATCGCTAAAGTCGTCAAAAGAATATATACAGACAAATTAATTCAAAAATGGCAACTAGCCCATTCATGTAAGGGTTCAAATATAGAACAGAAAAAAAATATTTAAAGTTTGAAAACATGATTAGGCATATTGTATGACAATTTGCTTTATTCGGTTTTCCACTCGGAAAGAGAGGAATGCGTATATTATTTTATTTCGTGTGTAGCGGTTTGAACAAAATTTGTTCTCTCGACCACGATCACGTATATTTTTCAAATAGATGCGTAATTTTTGAAAAAATAACAATTATTATATTTTTCTCAGATCTTGTGGAGTTTTTTTAAATCCATTCACACGTTTACTATAGTTTAGGAAAAATCGCAAAATTGGAAGTTTTTTTTCTCCATCTCTGCAAGCGCCGAATATGAAATTGTTTAACTCATAATGATTTTACTTTAATAGACGAATGCTTGTAGTATTTTCCTTATGACATTTAACAAGCTTATTTCTTTTACATGCTACAAATCGATACTCATTTTTGTAAGAGTGACCAATTTTAGACTGTATATTATATCATGAACGTTTTCCTTGTACATGTTTAATGAACGTAGGATAATAACGACCTTTGTAAATATTTGTTTCTTTATTTGCAGTCATATTTAATGTATTGTAATGATGAACAAAGATTTATACGCATATTCTTTAAATGATATTTGATATGGATATATATATTTTAATGGAAAATAAACCAAAACATTATATATTCAATATTTTAGCCATACTGTTGAACATTGTGACGTTACTTAAAATAGTTGTTGCCGTTGTTTGTTATATTTGGTAATTACTAATTAGCTAAAATGTTGTGTAATATCTTTACAATACTTCGTTTAAAAAAGATATATTTAAAATATCTTAATTGGTACAAATATAAAGATATTAACAAACAAGTAGTTTTAATATTGTCTAATTAAACCCATTTATTTCGGTAATTATAATTATCGTAAAAAGGGTGTCTGAGAACTGAATTTATCTGAATCAAGGTCTGAAGTAACTTCAAAATAATGGTAAAGAAGTACATACATATATGCAGACCATTTACAAGCAGTCAGGTAGAAGCATTATCTGTTAAAACAGATTCATCATTTTGTAGAAAGTAATGAGATCATTTTACGATTATGTAACACGCAAGTTAAATTTCATTTTGAATATTTGTAAGAAAGACGATGTTTATTTTTAGATATAAATGTTGATAAATCTTCGTAAACACGGGCGCTGAATTAGGGTATACAAGCCTTATTCATGAGCAAATTTTTAATATACTGAACAAAATTCAGAACGTTTAATTGTTAAAGATATCAAGAGAGACACACAATCATCTTTATACAATTATTTCGTGTAGTGCTTCTAAGTTAGTTTAATTCGTTGGTCATCGTCTAGTAAATGAGTTAGTAGGAGGATAAAACATCTCTAGCAAATGTTGTTGCTGAGTCTCTTCTACAATTTCTATCATCAGTGATTTTTCGATTCGTTTGGTTTTCATGACTTTCAGAAGTTCCCTGTTTGCTTCTGGTGACCCTCTTTGATTGAATATTGCATGGATGGCATCCATTTGTACATCTGTCACAACGCCTTTTGCGAACAGATGGTCACAAAATGTCATTGTATCAATGCTTCTCACCAAATCTGGAAACCGCTTCTGTATGTTCAATTCATCACCTAAATCATTGGTCAATATATTCATATCTGGACATGACATTGGCCGTGGCATTGACGATGCTGATATCCGAGTTCGGACCTTCATGTTTTGAAGTTCTTGTTCTAAGTTATTGACACGTCCGGCGAGATACCTTACTACATTCTCATTGCCGCCTTCAGCCTGTGACTCGGTGCCGCTTTCAGATTGAACTTCAGATGGATTAGAAAGTGGATGTGACAAACTATCGAGCTGATCAATGGGAATAGATATTGCATTACTTGAAGCAGCATCTTCCTCAGGCATCATTGTTTGGCAATTTTCCAGTTTTACTTTTACTCTGTAAAGGTCTAGAACAATCCATACGCCATTTTTTGAGTCAATGTTTAATGTTTGTGTATTCTGTTTACCTCTCGCAGTTTTGTATTGTACAGTTTTACTATCAGACATTTTGATAGTTATAATACCATGACACTCATCTTTTTCGAAAGTTTCAATAGTTGTTAGAGGATGGTCATTTCTTCTACTCTCAGCTGCATGAAATAAATGTTTGAAATCTTTCGTAAGATGCAGTGGGTCTTTGTCATAAACATAGATTTTCAATTCGTATCGAAGGGGTTGCCTATTGCCTTCGTTCTCGGGTGCACAATGAAGATTGAATATTTGACCGACTTCCAACTGCTCTGATATGAAACATATAGATGCTGGATTTTTGCAGACAGATGCGGCGAATGTGCAATCATTTTCTAGTCTTATATTTGAACCGTGTTTGCTAGATGAAAATTTCTTGTTTTTCTGAGGTTGATCTATAAATAGATGACACAGCATTACAGATTAAACGATTTAATTCATTTGAACGAAACATTTATAACTTATTTGCTTTTAAACGTTATTGGCAATATTATTTCAGATAACATTGATTAAGATAACATTTAAGTTATTGAGGACAAAATTTCAGTTTTGTCAACTTGTGTACTATTGACAGTAAAGGTTACGACATGACGAATTTTATAGACACAGCTTTATCACTCTGTTCCAATCTTGTTCAAAAGTGTATGTCCATACCAAATCAATTCCTATCTTGTCTTTAATAAGATTATTGTATCGTTTATTATATATACCACATCAAAAATATATACCTACCCTTGGTTAAGATTTCAACAGACATATCACCATATCTTATGAAAATTGCTATCCAAAGATTTGTTTCCTTTCGTAATTTCTTTGTAGATACCTTCTCGCCAAATTTCGAAGATATCTAAAATTAAAATTAAAACGAGTTTAACAAAAACATTGCGTTTTGACTTTCATTTAGAAACTCTTAAGCCGTTTCATTATTTTCATATTGTATTTCAATAGCAACTATATTTCCTGTTCGAGACGAAACAACAATTTCATATCAAAAGGATACTCAATAAATTATTTTCCCTTTCTCTATTTTTATATTTGATTCAATTATTATAAACAATTTTTCTCAAAATATCTTACATAAATATTACCCTTTACTTATAAAACATAAAACAAAACATAATTACCTCATCCCCACTTTCTTTATAGGAAACTTCAATACAACATAATCTGCGATGAGATCGTATTTCATGTAGCGTTTTAAAACATCTTTGACTTTGTTCGTCTTTCATAAAACCAATGTCACATCGCCCGTTCCCTTCTATCTTCAACTCAATTACCTCGCCTGGATTGAGTTCTGTCTCACTACAGGCCCATCCATCAGAGGCTTTTGGAATCCAAATTGCTGATGATTTATCTCCAGAAATTTCTATATTTTCTCCGTGAACATCACTGAATTTAACTTTAGAAGACATATTAAAAACTGTATATATGGCGAGATCAACACATAAACTGCACTTATATTTTAAAATACCGCTTTATTGTAGCTACAAAGCCTATTTGTTTGTGTATTAACAAAGGTATTGTTTCAGGTATTGTATATTGATGAACAATTTGAACATTTTCCAATATAGATAGAGAAGAATATACTTGGCGTTTCATATATCCGTATTAAAGTCAAATTGTCTGAGTAATAAAGATGTCATAAAAGATAACACAACAGATTTAAGGATATGATTTTATGTTTATGTGTAAATGGTCATATAAATATATATAAAGAAATATATACAAATGTTTATCCAAAAGTTTAAGTACGAATTTTATTATTTACTTATTAATTAATACATGTGGTTAACTAACGAAAACTTCACATCTTTATCAGATGTTTAATTATAATAATCAAATAATTTCGAAAGGCCAAATAAAAGTAACAGTCACCATAGCACATGCATAAAAGGATAATGCCGCACCAGAGAATTGCGGATGGTAACGTTATTTAACTGTTTTTCGGTGTCTTCTTTCTGAATAAAAACAGTAAACATATAGTTAAAAAATGAAGTCGGAAGAAAAATGGAAAGAAAAGGCATTTATTCAATTTTGTCTAGGTCTTGTACATACGCCATTGAACTGATGATAATATTAAAGTCAACGAAAAATAAAACTCTAGTGCGGCCTATAGTGTATAAACGGTACACACGGGACAGCGAAGGATGAGAAACAATACTTGATGATGACAGATGAGTCCGTCAAGTGTTGAAATTGAAGAAAAGTGACGTTATATTCGTAAGGATTTCGAACTCTTCCCTAAATTGAAAGGCCAGTTGAAATGCAAACACTTTAATGACTTAATAGAATATTAAATTCGTGTAAGTTCATTACTGAATTTATTGCTCTCGTTGAATAAAATGATATTATGCTCGCCAGAGGCTCGCATAATATAATCTTATTCAACTTGTGCAATAAATTTAGTATTGAACTTACACTCATTCAATATCCTCTATTTACTGAAGATTAATGAAAAACAAAAAGATTCTATATTCATTCCCAAAGAATAGGTTTGAACAATAATATCGTAGGTGTGTTGAGGAGCGTTATTGAAAGTGAAAAGTGTTGTCATGTGCTTACTTTTAGACAAAACTAACATCACTACGATCTTAGGATCACATCGTTGTATACGGATTTAATCAAATATATGTAAATTATTTTGTATGTTTGTATATTAAAATGAAGTTTTCAATACGGTTTAAAGTTATATCAAAATATATAGCCACTAAGTTTCGTTTGAGTCCGGTGACACGTTTTAATTTCCTAGCATTTATCCAGGTACAACTGGATAAAGGCTCGCTTCCGATTTTATGCCCTTGTCTTATTTAAAAAGCATTCTCAAATGGAAAAGGTGTGTCAAGTGTGCAAAAACCATAACTTAAATAGGACTAAAGCACTCATTATCTAAAATAAATACCACATGTGTTTTTAATATTTCTGCATCTCGTCACATTCAAATTTATTCTTCTGAATAATTATTTGAAAATATATACTCATCAAGTGTGTAGCTTAACAAGAACATAATTTAATTGTTAATTTACAGCGAACTATTAGTGCATCAAATTATATAGCGTCTTATAAACACAATAACAGAACAAAACGTGCAGATATCACAAACGTTGATTTTTTATTTCATTCTTATGGTCACCTTTGAATACCTTTCTATTAGACGCCTTTGATTTACCATGTGTAGTTTTATTTATATTCATCAAAAAGGAAAATGCTCAGAAGAGCCGCATTTTTCGCATCTTTCTCAAATCTAAATTCCCTACCATAGACATACGTAAACACATAACTCTTGTGTCAATATAAAATTTTTAGGATGGAAAGATTGAATATTACTAGTCTTATTTGTATCTTATTCATTTAACTAATGGTTATCTTTCCTTCTTTTCTTTCTTTCTTATTCGGGATAGAAATATTTCAGCAGGTGTTGCTGACCAATTTTGTCAACAATTTCGTCTATGTCGCATTTGTTTATTTGTTTTGTACGCATTATATGTAGCAGTTCCATGTTGGCATTGACCGTGTCTTGATTGTGCAGCTTACGGATTTTATCCATTTGCTGAAATGATATTATATTACGCATCAACAAGTGTCCGCTAAAATTGATGGTATCTATGTCATGAGCAAGGTCCAAGTAGTGTGTCTGTATGTTAAACCTTTCACCGTTATTCTTTTTACAATTTGCTTTATTTGCTTCTTTTCGTTCAGAACGGAAAACACGATGTCGTTCTCGTCTGTTGTTATCATTATTTCCATTATTTTTGTTCACTGATTGTTCAGATAAGTCATTGTCTTTCTGCCTTAGATAATTACATACACTATCTACCTGATTATTTCCGCAGACATCATCAATAGATTCAGCAACTGTTTCCTGTACTTCACCAATCTTCACGCCATACAACTCGAATATAACCCAAATCCCGTTTGTAATGTCAAAGTCTAAATTTTGTGCATTTCGTTTCCCTGACGGAGTTTTGTACTCGATTCTTCTGCAATCTGAAAGGAAAATAATCAGCGTACCATCGCAATCTTGTTTTCCCAGTGTTTCAATTAGAACTAAGGGAAACTTTTGGGAACATGCTGGATCCTTGTTACTAACAAAGACTTTTAATTCGCGTTGGCAAATTTTTCGTCTACCTTCTGTTACCGGCGAACATTTGAGCAAAACTTTGCTGCCTGGTCTTATCTGTTCAGATAGGAAACACTTTGACGCCGGATTTTTGCTTATTGAGAAACATTTTGATTTTTCTTCACTTAGTCTGACATTTTTCCCTTTGTCTGTGGAACAGAACTTAGATAAGGAATCATCTAAAAGTAAATAAACATATATATTATTTTAATGAAAGAAAGATAGAAAGTGTATCTATGAGCTTATTGTTTCCTAAGTAAATTAAAACAATATTTTCAGCTTTTTAATGATATATTTTTAGAATAGATAGTGTATAGAAATTCAATTCATATATGTAAATTTAATAATATATTTTTATTTCTTGTTGCTTTTAACATTTTAAGAGTAACTTACTTTGTGACATAAGTTCAACACACAGGTCGCCGTATTGGATGCAAGCGACAATCCAAAATTTCGTCTGCTTTTCCGTTGGTATATATTCCTTTCTCTGGTCATATTCAAAACAAACCTGAAAAAATATTAAATCTAAATAAGTACTCTAAATTGTTAACAAAGATTGATGAAAATGTTTTATGAGTTGAAGTTTATTAAAAAGATATGTGGCATTTAGTTTTGTTAACTATAACCTTTCCAATAACTTGATGTCGTAAATCCATACTTGGTAATAATTAACACTAATTAGTTTTTATGCAATTTGCGTCCTAAACATAATTTGGATAGCCTAATTATGTATCTTTAATTCGACTTCTAATAAATCAGGAGACGTTAAGAACCAACATTGTGTTGAAAAATAATAACAACAGTTTATCCGTTTTTAATAAATGCTGAACACTTACCTGATTGCCAGTTTCATTGAAATGAATTTCTACAATGCATGCTTTTCGATGTACCCGTATTTCGTGTGAGTAGCTGAAGTAACATTGATCTTTACTACCCATTAACAAACCAACATCACAGCGGCCGCTACCTTCTACTTTGAATGTAATATTATCACCAGGTCGTAGTTCAGATTCACTAAATGCAAATCCACCGGAATTAACGGGTTTCCATGTAGCGACAGTTTGGTGATTTGATAATTCAATATTATCGTCACAGTCGCCACTGAATTTTATGTGTTTAGACATTTTAACCACTCTTACAGGAAAGCTCGTAAAGTTTATGCTTTTTCTCTCGTCTAGTGGGTAAATGACTGATCCTGTATAAGACAAAGGTTATTTACAAAACCGAAAGTCCTTAATTTGTTTGTTAGCAATTGTAACTAATTATTCATTGTTCTTTATAAATGCGTCATAGAACAAACAAAAGTAATGATTTGTTCTTATATCTGGTTTAAAACTTCCTTTTTCGTAGTTTGTGCAGTTTGTTCATTGCGTAAACGTATGTACCCATTTCGAGCTTGAAGTAAATGAAAAAACGATTATTACCAATTCCGATTCAGTATGAAAAGCTATCAGATAAAATTAACAAAGAGGGGTACACAAAGTCTTTATTAATGGTTAACGTCCATATACCTTTAATTGTGCGTTGAAATAACTATCAAAATTTGCTTCAGAGTAACTCTCCTTTTTTAATATGAGCAAATTGTACCAATATGAGCAAAAATATTTCGATAAAATCAAACCTGAGAAAAATGTATTTATAAGATTTAGGAAAAGTATAAAGAATCAAATTCTAGTAATAATTTACATGTTTTATTCGTTTTAATGACCGATTTTTCAGTATTTATAACTATATTTCTACCGCGTTACTAACGCAGTAAGAGCTTTTTTGCACATATTGACCTCTTAATGGTAATTTACCTGGGTTGTAAGTGCCATTGATAATGTGTAAAATGCATTCTTTTGGTAACTTCACAATATTACACTGCTAAATACATTTTCAAATTTTCATAAAATTAGCATTAATCTGGAGGCGTGCTGCTTTAAGAGCGAAGTTTATCCAGAAACGCATATAAATTATTGAAAAGAAACGCCGCTCGATCTGAAACAAAATTTTCATTGTACTTAAATAAGTTTTTTTTCATTGGTCTTTACCATTAAGATTAAAGGTATTTTTTGTAGACGGTAATTGTTGAATGGTATATTAAATCAAACAATCTGTAATTTTGACAGCATTGTACTATCAAGAACAAAGTTTTCTTAAAAATAAACAAATTTTGGGACGCGTTGTCTTTAACGTATGAAAGACTTTTAACGTAAGCAAATGTAACAAAAAAAATTATCAGACCGATTTCCATATTGTTCCGCTGTGGGTTCCCGTTGTGGATATCAAATTTGATAAAAAAAATACCCTTTTTCAAACAGTTTAGGTAGCAGTTTGCTATAAATATCTATTACGTTTTTAACCTACTTAGAGACAATGAAATTCTATTGCGTCATGAAATTTAATATGTCTTTAAGATCATTAGATAAACTTAACGATTTTTGGAGGTGGGTAATTGTCGCACGAACACAGTATATTTTAGGTTATTCGGTGATCTACTGGTGTATGACTATATCAAGTGTCCCTCCGTGTTTCATTTCAGGCACAAGCGGGCATCTAAGTAGAACCATCCACGTTCCGAAAGTAAGCTGGTTAACCGATTTAAGTTGTTTGTCGTCCTTAATAATCACTAGATTATTTCCTGATAGGATCAGTGGTACCTTTATTTATTAAGTTAACTAAGATATTAAGCTATAATGAACAGAAAGTTGTATAATTTTCTCGTATGCGTTTTCCTATGTTTTGTTTTAATTGATTACATCAAAGTTTGCAAAATCACAATTTTAATTTACACTACACAACATTCATGAGTGAATTTATTTCTATAATGTAATATTATGGGACATAACCAAAGCAATACTTACATGTTAACATTTTCCGAGTTATGTTCTTGACTGTAAAACTAATTACTTGTCCCTTTTGATATCATTTTAACTATTTTCGCCTTTTTCTGTTTTAGTTTACCTATCTGTTTCATGTCTAGATGTTTAGATTATAATGAAAATGGATTTAGCGTCGCATTCTTCTGATAATCTTCTTACTATGTTAAATACGTATATACGTTTGCTTACGTTGTATAGTTGGTTATTTTACCGATGAACTTTTCATATAAACATTTACTCTTATATTTGATCAAAGCTTTTATCACTATTTTCAGATAAACATACATTTTATAATGGCATTGGGTTATATAATTACTAGTTACACTTGCTCTGATAGACAGAAAGACAAAGAACAAATTCACAATACGCAAATTAGAAAGAAATAATCTTTTACATTAACAAAAAAAGACTCGAAAAGAACGATGCGATCTGGCTAAATTTAAGATTATCTAGATCTGAGCGACACCTATGTAGTTCACCTATCAGTCGATTAGAAGTTTCCAAGATTAATTCATCATATTCATCCATTAAGAATGTGCACATGTGCATTATAGTTAAAATGAAGCCACAGCAAAGCAACGTTTAACGGTATGAAACACATCTTTCTCAACGCTTTTTAGAATAGAACAAACTAATAATAATAAACTTTTATTTCAATTCCATGCATATGTACAGTGTGTAACGTTCTATTTTAAACATTTTATAATTATGAAGTCATTACGGTCGGGGGTAAAACAGTTTCAGTAAATGTTGTTGCTGAGTGGCATTCAATACTTCAATCATTACAGCCTTTTCTGGACGCTTTGCTTTCAGCATCTTCAATAATTCTCTGTTTGCGTCACTGTGATTTTCACGTCTCATGAGAGATTGAATTGTATCTATTTGACTTTCTGTTAAGATTTCTTTAGCGTAAAACTGATCACAGAAAGGCGTGGTGTCAATAGAATTTACAAGTTCAGGAAAATGTTTCGCAATGTTCATGTTATCTCCTAGTTCTTCAGTCAACACATTTATGTCAGGATTTGACAGCTGTCTTGGAATGTCCTGGTTTACATTAGGCGGAGCTTGTACTTTGAGTTTCTGTAATTCTTCTTCTAAATTTTTAACACGTCCTTCTAAATACTTAACATGATTCTGATTGTCACTACTGGTTACATTCAGCTGCTGTACCGCAACATCGTTCGTTGGAGTTTGTGCTGCTGCAAGTTGATGTCCCATTTCATCTTCTGGTGGCACCGCGGTCGCACGTGGTGGCATTGCTACGCTATCTGGCTGATCAAAATGTAACTGAGTTGGTGTTTCTTTCAATTCTCCTGATACAGTTGTATCTTTACTGGATTTCATTCTTACACGGTACAAGCTAAACACGACCCAAACGCCATGTTTTGCACTAAACTCAAGGATTTGGCTGTTTTGTTTACCTCTTGCTGTTTTATATTCTACAGTGTTATTATTTGAAAGGGTCATATATATGTTTCCATTACAGTCATCTTTTTCAAAACTTTCGATAGTTGTGAGAGGTGGGTTGACTTCTTCTCCTTCCTCCAAGGCATCAAAAAGATGTTTATATTCGTCTCTAAATAATGTTGGATCTTTTTCGCAGACCTGTAGTTTAAAATCATATCGGCTAGGTAACCGTTCCCCTTCTTTCTCTGGTGCACATGTCAGATTAAGAACTTCTTTAACTTGAAGACGTTCAGCAAGGAAGCAAATTGAGGCTGGATTCCTGTGAACAGATGATGCCTTTGTGTTGTCGTCTTCTAGTTTTATGTTTTTCCCATATGTGTTTGCAGAAAACTTCAAGTTACTCACCGTAGGCTCTGGAAAATATAGCAAAAAAACCCATTACATTTGCTTTACAAGATTTCTTCAGGAGGTTTATATTTTTTGAATATATACAAGGTATATACACGTCAATTAAATTCAGGCTTTTCAGACAGGGTGAGCTTCTTGTATTACATAATTCATAAGTCATAATATGAATTGTTTGATGTTAATAAACACTTTCAAATTTGATTCTAACATAAATTAACGACAAATTTTGTTTTGTTAATCTGCCTTCCAAATTTCTATTAATAACGTGATTAATGGCTGTGTCGTTATTGGGCATGTTTATGTTTTGTTGCCTTTTTAATGTTTATTTTATTTTTGTTGTTGTTGTTGTTTCGTCGCACCAACACAGTTATGTTAGATGGTGGTTGTCGAGCTTTATTGGAGGAGGAAAACCTCAGATGCCCTTCAGTATATTATTTCAGACAAGAACGGGCACCTGGATAGAGCCACAGTCATTACGTAAGCTTTCCAGTTTAATTGCTCCTATTCTCACATGAAAGTCGGGAGAATATATGATCGGCTTTTCTATATAATTAATTGGAGCCTTTCCATCTATCTAAACAGAAAATTGTAAAAGCTGTCCGGAATTAACGAAAGTTAATAAAATATTTATGAACCTTATTTATCAATGTTTACATGAACTTTCATTGATATTATATTTTTTCCTTATCAAGATCACCGTTCAAAAATACTAATGTTACAAATGACAAACAAATTATTTTCAAATAAAAGTTGACAAAGATAAGATAATTTATCGGAAATTTAAAAAAACAACTCAACCTTTTGTTAAAAGTTCGACAGACATATCACCATATCGTATATACACGGCTATCCAATATGTTGCATTCGTCTCAACTTTCTTTTTGAACGTTTTTTCAGCGAACCTTGATGAAATCTGGAAATAAAAAATATATATAAATGCTTCATATATAGAATCGACTTATTCTTCTTATATACACCTACATGGAATTATCATAATTAACGGGCTTCTATAAAAATTCTGCAGTTATAATTATTGTTGATGATGAGCATAAGCTATGTGCATGTTGACAAGAACGTTTACAGAATTGTGTTATATCTTTTATAACGTTAACTTAATGTATTTTATATTTTCTGAAGGATCTCAATTTTAAATGTTTTGTAAATACAGGTCGTTTTCATAGAATGTTAAGAATAGACGGTTCTCGTAGGCTTGATCTTTCTTTGTCCTTTGAGAAGCTCTGTTCTACGAACCATTCAAACCACCCCTGTATATCTTTTAAAGCAGCATGCCTCCAGAGTCATGCTAATTTTCATGAAAATTTTGAAAAATGTATTTAAAAGTAAAATATTGTGAAATGAACAAAGAAAGTAATATACATTGCATACGGCACTTACTATCTATGTAAATTACCAGAAAAGATGTCAAAATATGCAAAAATGGCCCTTACTGCGTTAATTACGCAGTAGAAATATGGTGATAAACACTGCAAAACAAGTCATTAATAGCAAAAAACATGTAAATTATTACTTGAATCTTGAATCGTTTTACATTTCTTAAAATATCCTTGAAATATTTTGACTCATCTGGAGGCATGGAATTTTAAAGCATACGTAACATATGTAGGACTTGTACATAACATCTTAACGGAAGCGGAAGTGTATATCTGAAAACGAAAGTGGCATGACTTAAGATAAATTTTACGTTTTTGTTGGATTATTTTTACATTATATGCATTTTGTCTGCGTATATTTACCTCATCACCGCTGTCTTTTGAAGTCATTTCAATATGACACGTTCTCCTATGTGCCCTAATCTCATTTAATGTTTTGAAAGTACATGGGCTTTGCTCTTCTTTCATAAAGCCTATGTCGCACCGTCCACTCCCTTGAACTTTCACCTGTATAACGTCCCCTGGTTTAAATATCTGCTCGCAACAAGCCCAACCACTAGAATTCTTCGGTATCCAAATGGCTGTTGATTTGTCTTCGGAAATTTTGACATTTTCACCGCATATCTCAGAAAATTTTATATCAACAGACATACTTAGAATGTCATAAATATAAATATTTGTTGCCAAAATAATGTGTTACTTATAATTTTTTTATTAAATTCAATTATTTTTCACGTTTCGTTAAATTATATTTGTTATAATATCACGTCTAAATGTTTTGTCAAAAAATATTATGTCATAATCAAAACCGAAACAAGAGCTCCGTAGTCTTAAAATCGAAAGTAGGATTCCAATTTTTCATATTATTTAGAAGTAAATCCTTTTAAACAATATATATATACACACAAGTGTTTCTATTTTTTTTAGAAGAAAAACATTATAAACTAATTCATAGTCATAAAGTTATAAACCTTAACATTTGAAAAAAAGAATACAATTATTGGTAAAATTTGATATCTTAATTTATGAAAAGTCTTATGTAGTATGCATATTACACGAATTACACTACTTCCTTGTTCAGAAATATTATTGGCTGGGTTAAACGCACGTACTTGTCTGTAATGTGTTCGGTCCGGGGTTATATATAAGTACGTTGAATGCATAAAATTCGAGAGTTGATAATGATTCGTAGGAAACTTGTCATTATGCAAAAACGCATCTGGTACGTGCGTTAGCAAATTTATATAAATGTACAAAATTGCGCACTGCAAAAAAGATCTATACATAATATTTGAAAGTTGAAAATTATTAGTCTGCAAAAAATGCATATGTTGCAAGTCAAGGGAAGAAATATTCGAACATTTATATATCGTTTGCTCAAGTTTCACGAAAATACATTGATCAAAAGTTTTTGTTGTCTGATTATTTATTTATTTATTTACTTATTTATTTACTTATTTATTTTTTTATTTATTGATTTGTATAATAAACTAACGCAGCGCTTACATTCCAACTCAGGTCGTGACAACGTCAGTTGTATATTTTGATTGTTATTTCTATATAATATGTCTGCATCTTTGCCCTGTGAACCCTTTGATGGAATGTGTCAGCATAGAACGCTTAATTGAAATGCCAAAATGGCATCGAGTGCAGCATCTTCGAGTTCATTTAAATACAGGCATGTGAAGCGTTGCACTATTTTTTAAAAAAAACACTTAGCTAGGTTTAAGAAGCACGAAAAACCCATGGAGAGAGGGCTGGTAAGTATGGTTTGAGCAACAAGTTAAACTGGCAAGGTCGTCTACATTTCATTGTTAATAGGTTATACATGTCAGAAGGCATGATCATCTGTGACATTTTGATGTTGATGTCGCTATTTTAGTAACAATTATTACCGTAGATAATGTTATTTTTGTTATTATCATTAATCTGTGTTATTATTATTATTATTATTCGGTGTTCACAGATTTGCCTCTAGGGACTGCATGGCAGAGTACATGTACATAGTATATAGGCGAGTATGGTAAGTGTCCAAGAATTTCAGCGACGATTTGAAATGACAATGTCGTCTTCATCTCAGTAGACTGACATCAAGGCTAGCTTATTGCAAATAGGTTCTCCAAGTCACAAGGTTTAATCATCAATTCTGTGAATTTTTTATATCGAGCTCGTTAATTCTAGTAACAATTTAACATATGTTGTTGCTGATATGATTATAGTGAATTTGTTTATCTACTGTGATAACAGTTTTCTCAAAACGCATGAATCAGGGATGTAAATATATATACTGAACCAAAAAAGAAAGTTTCGCAAAGTATGTGCCAGTTGTTCAAGGGCACAGACACTTGAGGTTTGGAGCTCAAAACGCCTTTAAAATCCATATAAAATGCATATTTGTCAATCCCAGCACATTTACTGATCATATATATCAAAAAAACTTAATATAAGCCATTTTGAAAAAATTTCATATTTCAACATCTATAATGTATTATTATAGATGTTGAAATGTGAAAATTTTTTCAAAACGGCTTATATTAAGTTTTTTGATATATGATCAGTACATGTGCTGGGATTGACAAATATGCATTTTATTTGGATTTTAAAGGCGTATTGAGCTCCATACCCCAAGTGTCTGTGTTCAAGGGTACCACTTAGATGTACACACTTGTATACATGTAGTAGCTTGTAAAACTCGTTTTGTTTGCAAAATCGGTCAGCTAATCCCCGTATAAAAGCCCGATTTGTTTATTCAACGTAAAAATCGAGTTTCAAAAGGATTGAAAAACTGTACTAACATATATCTACATTCAAACTTGGAGAAAGTTTCTTCTTTGTTTCAGTATATATACACTTCCTTTCAAGATCGAGTTTTACTAGTTGTGTCGCAGTACTGACACGCGAAATCATTTTAATCTAACCTGTTTTTCGGGGCTTAAGATTTAATGTACATGATGTACGCCCTACCTGGCGATTACAAGCAGGTAAAACATCCAATCACTATAAAGTACGTACAATACCATAGGCACTTGGTTTCGGGATAAAAATCCCATTTGAGAGGGTCGTACATGTAGAACTCAAATTTATAATTGAATGTAACGATTTTATATATAGTATGACAATTTTTGTACCAAAAGTTTCATTTGTTGTTTTCTTTCTTGTTTCAAAGCGTTAGTACCGTGAACTAAGAGGAGCACAGTATATATGTCTCTTTTCTAAAACCTTCATTTTTCCGATGTTACTAAAAACACCTAGTAACGTTCGAAGTTAACGGGTTTAGACTAAAGACAATTAACTCCGTTAAAAAATCGCTACATTCAATTGAATGAGTTCTACAAACCTTTCAAAAGGGTTTATATCACGAAACCAAATGCCTATATATATGTACATGTACAGTACCTTTAGTGGTTGCTAGGTTTGGTGTACGGACATAATCCGGGTTCGCATACCCGGACAAAGTCTCCTCCATGGATGGACATAATCCCCTTCATGTTTTTGCAAGACTGGACAAAATCCCCTTACCTACCCGGACAAAATCGGCTTCAAATGCATTATTATGCCCCATAAAAATTGATGAATAATGTATTATTATGCTCCATAAAAATTGATGAATAATGAACTTATGTATCAAGTTACCCTTTATAATTAAATAAGCTTGATAAGACATATTTTTTTATTTGTTCAGATCAATTGTCAACCAAATTATCATTAAAAACAATTAAATTAGTTTAGCAGTGTTCTTTAAAATTGTGGTAAATTATCAACTGCATAACAAATATAATTAAAGTGGAATAATAAGACAAAGTGTGTTTTTCATTATTGTTGAAGTTTTAAAAGTCAAATCATCAATGCCATCATTTTATTTATTAAAACTATTCTTATAATTTCAAAAACACTATTTTAACTCGTCTATAAATTCTAAAAGATGGTGAGGAAGAAATGAATTGTGCAACACTGTCCATCTAGCAAGGCCTTAGCAGTATAGAACTGATGTTGAGAATTAAGTACTAGCAATCACCACACAGCATAATGCAGTATGTTGCTCTCATATAAGAAAATTTATCTGAGGGGGATTTTGTCCTAGGTAGCAATTTTATTGAGGGGATTTTGTCCACTTCAAAATTTCACACATGAAGGGGATTATGTCCAGATATACAAGATAAACAAAAATGCATGAAGGGGATTTTGTCCGAAGGGGGTTTTGTCTGACATTCGCAAGGCTTATTCATAACAGTGAGTAGACTTGTTTATTATACTGCGATGAAGGTATATTTTGTTTTTACACGCAGACGAATCTACAGCGTGTCCAACTTTCGATCAGTGACGTTAACACTACTGTATGGCAGAGATGTATGTCTCTGTGTATGGTAACGCATCATCTTGTTCAATTTGTTGGATTCCATCCATCTAAATAGAAGATGACATTGGGAAAGTTAGTCGTTAATAATTTAGCCAAAGCTGGTTCTGACACTTGTCGAGTAAAAATAATAAATCGGTAATATCTATAAATTTAACGATCTTTTAAATAAAACAAATGCATGAAACAAATTTAAGATAAATTATTTTATGAATACGCTAAACAATATTCATTTATTTTCCATTTTAGATCATTTTGGTGTTTTTCAATTTTTGTCTGAGAATCGGATGAAATATATTCGGATACCAAACGTTTCTCGTGCAAATTAAACAGATTTAAATATGCTAAACGTACTTTCTATTTTACCTTTATCAACTCATGGCGAAGTTTATGTCACACTCACCTTGCAACAAAATATTTCATAAAAATGAGGCCACCGTAGCATAATTTTGCATGCAGATAAGTAAGGTTAGGCCTTCCGGGGAAAATAGGAGAATTGATGCCAGACTCCTAATGTTTTACAAGATTGTGCATGGATTGTTTGCAGTGCCCATACCCACCTATGTTCAGCCTTCCCTCTGTCTCACCGACACTCACACCCTCTTTCCTTCAGACAGATTCCCACTCCATGTAATTACTACAAATGTTATTTTTTTTGGAAACTGTAGACCTCTGGAACTCACCGCCATCTGAACTTGTGCAGCTCAACCAGTTTAAACAGGGAGTTACCTCTCTTCCCAACCATGTTTGAAATGAAAATATTGTTATTATCTGTTTTAGCTGTATGCTTTCTCTTTTTAACTAACACTATCAACTTCTTATTTCAACTCTCACAAATACATGTACAGTATTACTTTTATTCTCCTTTACATTTCTTCTTTTAAACTCTCGCATAGACACGCACCTGCACATAATACTTGAAAGAAGGTGTTGCAGTATAATTTACTATAAATAGATAGATAGATAGAAAAATAAACTTCAAATATTATTTTCCATGACATTAATTATTGGCCAAACAAGCTTACTTGTTCGAATTATGGTTGTTGAGGGATATACTATAGACAATGGTGGGCAGCACAAAATACCAAAATATATCAATCTTGATGTAGCCAGACCTGTTTTTTGATGAAGGCAAATTAGGGTAGTTCGGGTGCATGCTCATCTGGAAAATTCTTTTTACCTAGAACATCTGTTGTGTGTTTTGGAGCACTTTAAGGCAAGCTTTTTATTCAATGTAGTCAAATGACATGTCACATTTGTTTATGAATATGTATCAAAGCAAAACCATTTAATGTAGCAGCCTCCAAGGACCATACATGTAGCTGATTTAGTGCAAGTTTTCAGTCTTCGGAGTGCACTAAAGCTTCTTTCACATGATGATGAACATGACCTAATAGGTAAACTTAGTATTGAATGAAAATTGTGTAAATGTTTTGATAATAACCTAAATAGGTTTTATCACATATTTCAGAACCTTTTTGGAGGGACTTCGGATTTTTAACATTTTGATATAAATTTTTCAATCTTATGAGCTCTGTTTTGTGTAATGTGTCTAATAGTGCTGTTTCTAAGATGATGAGATCATCCTCGTGGGATAAGTAATCAAGTCAACCATTTTGATTGTTTATGAGAATAGGGGTAATTGGACAGACTATGCTTTTATGGGGTGTTATTAGCAACAGATATATACAATTATATTATAATCAGACCTGGGGATGATTACATTGATCAGTAATTGATTTAATTACAATTACTTTCAGATTTTACTGTAATTGATTACAATTGATTACTAAGACTTGCCTCTGTAATCAATTAAATTACAATTACTTTGAGAAAGTAATTGATTGATAATTGATTACATTCCATGTATAACTATAAACAAAGTTTCTTAATGCTATTTAATATATAGAGGATATAGAATGAGTGTAAGTTCAATACTGAATTTATTGCACGAGTTGAATAAAATTATATTATGCGAGCCTCTGGCGAGCATAATATTATTTTATTCAACGAGTGCAATAAATTCAGTAATGGTCTTACACGAATTTAATATTCTATTTATCACATGCCCAAAAAAAGACCATTTAAAGTGAAATAATAATCATTTTCCATTGACGCGCCTATAGTATAACGCTAACATTTAGCGCGTCTTTACAATATGTTTGTGTAACGCTAATGACGTCACGTCAAAATATATGCACGGCCGTGCAATACCATATTTACGGAGTCGCAAAATCGGCACGGGTGTGTGATAAATACTTTATATACATTATATACACAAAGGATTTCCAGCTCATCAACAGTCATCATTTTAACACACTTTTAGTTCCTGTCACATCACTTTATCATATTTTAGCATTGCACTTTAGCATCATAAGTTCATGAAACCGTCTATCAGTCAGACTGCATCTAACAGGACGGAAAATTTTACCTGCAACACTAAACAAACGCTCTACAGGGGCCAATGATGCAGGGATGGTCCTCAGTCTTCTTGGTGTAGGTTTCATAATGAGCTCTCTGCAACAGAAATTTTTAAAAGTGTCAATTGTACAGTATACTGTATGCAGGTGTTAAAACAGGTGTGAAAACAATAAATTTTTATATGGGAATTCAAAGAGACAATAGACTTTACAAAGAAATTATCAGTTTTTTTACAAACACTTCAATGGTACAACAGTATCCATTATAATATAGACACATTGTCTATCAGCTTACAAAATAACTGTTGCATATAATTAAGATATGGTACATGTAATATGCATCTGACATAAACTCTAGAATATACAAAGTAAAGAAGTTATCTACATTGTTTGAAACTTTTTAAAACATGGTTTAACCAAAATATGTGAAACAAAATTTAACATACCTTTATGTGGGTAATGAAATTTGAATGTGACTTAGTGTTTCCATTTATCTTCTTAGGGCACAATTTGCACTGTGCTGTCACATTTCCAGATGTTTCTTTAGGAAATTCAAAGACATCATAAATCCAATGATTTGACATTTTGATTAGAATACCAGCCAAACAATGATGTCTATCTTTCAGTTAGAATTTGGTTAACTGTATGGATTAAAACTTATTTCTTCATTGTGAGTGATGTCTTAAAATGTCTCACTTGATATTTTACTACCTTAGTTAAACTGTAACATGTGAAATAAATCATTTGAATTTCAATAGTTTCATGTAAAATCTGAAAGTAATCAATATCAATCAAATTGTAATCATAATTACAGACTGGATTATAATTTATAATCCATTTGTGTAATGCTGTTGCTATTGATAATCACACTATTACATTTATGACAATAAAGAATAACAATTATAATATAACATTATACATGTATTTTATTATTTCCAAAATGTAAAGAAAATTGACACATAACATGCTAATGGTTATTTATTATTCATGTAGTGAAATAGATAATTACAAAACAATACAATGCAATACAACAACAAAAACAGAAACATTAAAATCATACACTTTTCAAATTATGTTTTTACTTAAAAAAAGTTAAAAATCACAATAAATGAAAAAGGTTACTAAGGGTGGTTCAGTACCATACAATTTTATATCATGAACGTTTTAATTAATATGCTTTTACATTTATATCTTTGATAAATAAAAACAAGCAAAAAAAAAAGCAATATAAAAACAATTAATTGGAAACAAAATACATTATATACGAAAAACTAATATATCTTATATGAACTACCTTTTTCATCTAGAGAAATCGACCCATTTTTAGCTCGACTATTCGATAAGAATAAGTAGAGCTATTGCAGTCACCCGAGCGTCGGCGTCGGCGTAACCACTTCTGTTAAAGTTTTTGTAATAGTTCAAATATTTTCAAAGTCCATCGACATATGGCTTTGAAACTTTGCACACTTGTTCACCATCATGACCCCAACCTGTAGACAGGAGGAGGTAACTCTATCAAGCATTTTGACAGAATTATGCCCCTTTTTCGACTTAGAATTTACGTTAAAGTTTTTGTAATAGTTCAAATATTTTCAAAGTCCATTGACATATGGCTTTGAAACTTTGCACACTTGTTCACCATCATGACCCCAACCTGTCAACAGGAGGAGGTAACTCTATCAAGCATTTTGACAGAATTATGCCCCTTTTTCGTCTTAGAATTTACGTTAAAGTTTTTGTAATAGTTCAAATATTTTCAAAGTCCATTGACATATGGCTTTTGAAACTTTGCACACACTTGTTCAACATCATGACCCCAACCTGTAAACAGGAGGAGGTAACTCTATCAAGCATTTTGACAGAATTATGCCCCTTTTCGACTTAGAATTTACGTTAAAGTTTTTGTAATAGTTCAAATATTTTCAAAGTCCATTGACATATGGC
Source organism: Ruditapes philippinarum (assembly GCF_026571515.1). Taxonomy (NCBI): domain Eukaryota; kingdom Metazoa; phylum Mollusca; class Bivalvia; order Venerida; family Veneridae; genus Ruditapes; species Ruditapes philippinarum. The sequence continues at coordinate 34,909 of NW_026851796.1, read as the reverse complement.
TTTGAAACTTTGCACACTTGTTCAACATCATGACCCCAACCTGTAAACAGGAGGAGGTAACTCTATCAAGCATTTTGACAGAATTATGCCCCTTTTTCGACTTAGAATTTACGTTAAAGTTTTTGTAATAGTTCAAATATTTTCAAAGTCCATTGACATATGGCTTTGAAACTTTGCACACTTGTTCACCATCATGACCCCAACCTGTCAACAGGAGGAGGTAACTCTATCAAGCATTTTTTTTTACTATCAAGCACTAAGAATAGTCGAGCGTTGCTGTCCTACCGACAGCTCTTGTTACAAATAATTATTGAATGACTGGCACTGACGGGGCCAGTAAATATGATACAATGTACTATTCGCTGGTCTCTAGTAAATCCGGTCAAAATAGACTGGAGGCTACCGGACCGGAGAATAGTATATCCAGCTATAAAGGCCTAAAGTGAAATGAGATGATATTTTCTTACTTACAGTCTGGTAAATACCAGAAATGGATATGTTCAATAAGCTGAAAAGTGCTGTATCGAGTGCACTTCCTGGTAACCCATTGTCTAAGGACTTCGAAGTGTATGGACAAATTGGTACAGCTGGACCAGGCCTGCTATGGAAAATATACAGTGGCATGAAAAGAACTACAAAACAGGTATATATTTTAATTCGTGAACTACTGAATTTCTTAAATGAACTTATCAAGCTTCTTCTTTTAAAACTATATTTTGGAACTGTCCATTATCATTTGTGTGGAAATCGAGATCAACCATAAGACCTCGGCCAGAAACGTGGGTACAGTGTAGACTGATCTGGCACTATAAATGTGGCAAAAGTGTATCACTTATAATTATAGAAGGAAAAAGATTCATGAAAGTATTTGGGACCATGATATGATGATGAATTCATATTTTTTAACAATGTCAACTCAAATAGAATTTAACTACAATTAGAACAAAAAAAATTTGTTTTGGGCTCAAGGATAGCATGCCCTCTGTTGGGTGAAGTTACTTTATAAAACAAATGGGATTCAATAAATATTTCAATTTGCTAATCATGAAAGTGCAGCCATCATTTTTATTTTATTTCAGGATGCCGCAATATTTCTGTTCGAAAAGAAAAGTATAGAGAAATATTCGCGTAGAGATAAGGAACTGATATTGGATGCCTTGCGTCGAGGGGCGTCTCAACTTACACGGCTTAGACATCCAAAAATATTATCTGTTATGCAACCACTGGAAGAGTCCAGGTAAACTTATTAAAGAATTAAATTTATGCTTTAATTGGCAAAATAAGCTATAACAAATTCAAACTTGTACAATCAGGTTACATGTACCATACGAGGGAATTAGGGGCATTTGTAAAGTGTCTGGCTAACAGTTTGTTGGTGATTTTACACATTTCCAATTTTTGCCTGAATTAGATGAATAAATGAGCACCTGAGAACTTCCTTCACCAGAAAAACGGAAAGGTCGCCATTTGACCTTAATAGTGTCACTGTGTCTTTAAATAAAAGTACAAAAACATAATGTATTGTTCATTTGTTAAACATTATTTAGGTATTGACTACAGTTACTTAATAATTGGATTGATAAGAGACAATATTTATGTATCATCAATATTTTTGTTGATCAATAATCGATTTACGTTTGAAAAAAACTCAATAATTTTGACTTTTTAATTAAATGTCACCAAAAACTTAAACAACAGCAGGTGTCCATATTTATTATTATGACACAGTTATAACAATAGTGTATGCTGTTGATACATAATTGATATATTTCATGGCAGTGATGGCAAAAAATGGTCAAGAAAAAAATTCAAACAATTGGTATCTATTATGGTATTCATTTGTATGAACAGAACTTATATTTTTCTGAAATCAATTACTCAGCTAAGATGGTGAATTACAGCTAGTAATTTTAAGTACTTTAGTATGATATATATTGTTGTATCATCAATATTTTTCCTTAAAATTCCATGTGATATGTGGTCAATATACTTTGCACTGAATTAATGACATATGTAATTGATCATGAATTTAACTATAATTATTTTTATACATGTAGAAAAAGTTGATGAATTTGTTACAGAGAGTGTTTAGCATTTGCCACAGAACCGGTGCTAGGCAGCCTAGCTAATGTGCTTGGTAGCCATGATAACATTCCAGAACCGGTTGCTAAGCAACTTAAAGAACATCAACTGTATGATGTAGAGATAAAGTATGGACTTCTTCAGGTATTGACATTTAACATTTACTCATTGTTGTTATGCCCCCACAGAGTGGGAGCATATAGCGTTGCACTTGTCCGTCCGAGTGTCCGTCCGTCCGTCTGTCAGTCCGTACGTCCCGAAATCTTGTGAACGCAACTCCTCTTAAACCGTATGGCAGATTTTGCTTAAACTTACAGGGATGAACAACCTTAATGTGTAGATGGTAGTAAAGGAAGGAATTTATGCTGCGACCAAATTTAACAGAATTATGGCCCTTTGTTGATTTTTTCACTATGTACTATGTAGAAATTTTGTGAACGCAACTTCTCTTAAACCGGATGGCAGATTTTGCTTAAACTTCCAGGGATGATAAACCTTAATGTGTAGATGGTAGTAAAGGGAGGAATTTTTGCCTCGACCAAATTTAACAGAATTATGGCCCTTTGTTGATTTTTTCACTTTATACTATGTAGAAATTTTGTAAACGCAACTCCTCTTAAACCGGATGGCAGATTTTGCTTAAACTTACAGGGATGAACAACCTTAATGTGTAGATGGTAGTAAAGGGAGGAATTTTTGCTGCGACCAAATTTAACAGAATTATGGCCCTTTGTTGATTTTTTCACTATATACTATGTAGAAATTTTGTGAACGCAACTCCTCTTAAACCGGATGGCAGATTTTGCTTAAACTTACAGGGATGAACAACCTTAATGTGTAGATGGCAGTAAAGGGAGGAATTTTTGCTGCGACCAAATTTAACAGAATTATGGCCCTTTGTTTATTTTTTCACTATATACTATGTAGAAATTTTGTGAACGCAACTCCTCTTAAACCGGATGGCAGATTTTGCTTAAACTTCCAGGGATGAACAACCTTAATGTGTAGATGGTAGTAAAGGAAGGAATTTTTGCTGCGACCAAATTTAACAGAATTATGGCCCTTTGTTGATTTTTTCACTATTTACTATGCTGAAATTGTGTGAACGCAACTCCTCTTAAACCGGATGGCAGATTTTGCTTTAACTTCCAGGGATGAACAACCTTCATGTGTAGATGGTAGTAAAGGAAGGAATTTTTGCTGCGATCAATTTAACAGAATTATGGCCCTTTGTTGATTTTTAGTTTTCAACTTGTGGCACATGTAGTCCAAAAAAATATTTGACCTAAAGTATTAAGATTGACAGAACAGTGCCGTGTGGGGGCATCCGTGTCCTATGGACACATTTCTAGTTTTAATATTACTTTGGAAATGTAAATTTTCTCTTTCAATTAAAGTAATGGAGTTGTCATATTTTATTTTTTTACAATTTTATTTATAACTTGTAACAAAATTTGCTATATATATTTTCAAACAATTTTTCTTCAATCAGTTAGCAATATTTGTCATTGCTTTTTTTCTATAAAATTTTGTTTATAACAGGCAACAAAATGTTTTAAAAGACACAATCCATGCAGTTAGCTCAATAGGTAAAGCATTAGAACTGGGGTTGAATGCCCAGACGGTGCTGGTCACTTTCGTTGTGAAATCCTTTCTACGGTCATTTGCACTGTACCTCTGGCTGCTCTGGCATGTATAGAAGTTATATGTGCCTCCAAAAGTGAAGGCAACTAGTACTGGTAAATTGCTTGGCTGCCTTCCCGGGAATGATGGGGGTCTAAAACTGGCTCTTTTAAATTGTGTAAAAACGGGTTTGCAAACTGGGTGAAAATAACAACTTTAAAACCCATCAACCTTTTTCAAAAAATTTAACTTTCAAAGAATTAAGCTCTGAATTTAACCATCCAGTCATATTGGAAATCGTGTCATGTTGTGGTAGATATAATGCATATAGATAAATCAGTGCAATATTCATGCCATATGAGGAAACAGTCTTTTATAATCATTTGGATTTAAAGAATAAAAAAATACGACAGTTGACCCTAATTTTTAGAGTGAAATTTTGTTATGTTGTTGTTTATAGTTTTTTGCCTAATAGAAAAAAATTATGAAGAAGAAAGAAAACATCATTCAACAATTTTTAAATATTTCATAAATGAAATTTTAAGATGTTCAATTATTTAAATTTTTCAGGTTACAGAGGGTGTACAGTTCCTTCATCAAGATGCCAAATTGTTACATAACAATATATGCCCAGAGAGTATTATTGTCAACAAAAATGGATCATGGAAACTTGCAGGCTTTGACTTCTGTATACCTAACAAAAATCCTCCTGATCAAGCAGTAAGTTTTGATATTTATTGTATATATACTTTTTGTTATGGACTAAAGAAAGTATTAGTACAAGTCAGTACTTCCTGATGAAAAAAAACAAGGTTATTTTCATTTTTATGTAACTCCAGACATGGATTTTGGCTGAATTATTGCCCTTTATCACATACCCTTGCCACTTTTGCAACTCCATAAAAATGATATTGAATGGTCGTCATTTGCATTCATAAACATAGCGGTAAGACACGCTAAATGTTAGCATTACACTATAGATGTGTTCAGGAAAAATGGTTCTTTTTCACTTCAAGTGGTCTTAATTTTTGGTATGTGGTAAATAGAATTTTAAATTTGTGTATGTAAACTGAATTTATTGAACTCGTTGAATAGATATATATTATGCTTGCCTAGTATTAAATTTACCCTCATTTAATATCCTCTGTGAATTTAGAATATTTTTGGTTACAGTCAAGCACAGAGAATAGTCAAGTCAAATCTTTATAACTTATAGTATATTATATCGTACCTAGATAAGGGATATATTGCAAACAACAGTTTTACATGGCGATATAACTTGTCAGGCATCTATTTAACAAATTTATGATACAGGAGAATTACTTTATTTGAAGTATAACTAAAATCACATTATAAATTGATAGCTGCCTTGTATATGGGTTATATAAACGTCTTGATTATCCAATGAAGAGTGACGTTACTAACTTACAGTATTATAAAAAGGAAAGAATAAGATAAACATTAGAATATCAATGCAGTCTTTTAAGGCCATTTAAAGAGGGACCTCTATGACCAATTGCTCAAGGTTGCCAAGTTCAAATCACTTGCTGCTCACAATTGTGGGTTCAAATCCTGTCTGGGATTTTGGATTCTTTTATGTGGAGAAGTTTTCCTGTTTGTTTATGGAAGATAATTGGTTCTGCTCAGATGCTTGCTTGTTCCTAAAATGATGCATGGAGGGGCACCTAAGGTCTTTACTCCACCAGTTAAATTAAAAGCTTTAAAGTGGCCATATGACCTTACAAATATAACTGTATTGGTGTGACTTTAAATCCTAACAAAGAAAGAAATCATCATTGAAAGATTAAGAAGTATCCACATATCCGTTACACTTTCAATGTGACAATGAGTTATATCCAATCTAAATATGAATGAAATATATTTGTACTTTCAGCTGTTATTTCCATATAAGGATTGGGATCCGGATGTTGCACCATGTGCTCAGCCTAATTTAGACTATATGGCTCCAGAGAATGCGATATCAGAGTCGTGTAGCCTGGCATGTGACATGTTCTCTATTGGTATGCTGATTTATACAATGTTTAACAACGGTAAACCTTTGTACGAGTGTAGAAGCCAGTGGAGTTCATTCAAGAAAAATGCAGAAGAGGTAAGCAGGAATTTTAAAAAATAAATCATGGAGTGGTACCTGAGGTCTTCCTCCACCATTAAAGCTGGGAAATTGTCATATGGCTTGTACTGTGTTGGTGTGATGTCAAATAGTTTTTTTCTCATTAAATAAAATGTAACCTGATATTTATATTACTACATAGAACGGAAAAAATGTCTCATATATAGTTCTCTTTTTCAGTTGAGAAAATGGAGGGGAACTCTAATGGGAAAGATCCCGTCAGATCTACGAGATATTGTCAAGCTTCTATTTAACACAGAGCCTACAGTTAGACCGGATCCAGATCAACTTGCTAAAGTAATTTATTAATTATATAACTAAATGATCCAGATCAACTTGCCAAAGTAATTTATTAATTATATAACTAAATGATCCATATCAACTTGCCAAAGTAATTTATTGATTATATAACTAAATGATCCAGATCAACTTGCCAAAGTAATTTATTAATTATATAACTAAAGATCCATATCAACTTGCCAAAGTAATTTATTAATTATATAACTAAATGATCCATATCAACTTGCCAAAGTAATTTATTAATTATATAACTAAATGATCCATATCAACTTGCCAAAGTAATTTATTAATTATATAACTAAATGATCCATATCAACTTGCCAAAGTAATTTATTAATTATATAACTAAATGATCCATATCAACTTGCCAAAGTAATTTATTAATTATATAACTAAAGATCCATATCAACTTGCCAAAGTAATTTATTAATTATATAACTAAATGATCCATATCAACTTGCCAAAGTAATTTGTTAATTATAAAACTTAACAGTTACAATAATCAGAAATATTTAAAGGGACTCCACTGAGGTTTCTTTACATGACGGGACTAGAAATACTTTTTCGATATTTGTGTACCATTTGATATAGGTCTAGACCAATGACTAATTTTATTAATTTCAGATCATTAACTCTCTCCATTTTACCTGAATAATCATTTTAATTGTAAGAAATGGCCAAAAAACCATAAACGTTGATGGCTTTTAACTCAGATCATGCTGAAAACAGCACAAAAATCGCTTTTTAATGTTATGTCATAATTTGATCTGTGAAAGAAATTAATCTTTCCAACAACTTTCAATTTAATTTTTAGCTTATTGCTTTATAATCCTTTTTAGATTTTTCCTTTTTTAAATGCTTCACTTGATCTATGTACGAATTTCAAATTTTATATTTTGAGGCTTTTTTACCTCTGTAGAGTTCCTTTACATTCCTTTCCAAGACTTTTTTGCATTTATCTGGAAGTGTTTAACTTTAAAGAGATTATAATTGTTTTTTTCTTCTTTGAACTATAGATTAGCTTCTTTGATGATGTGGGCTCTATGACATTGCAATATATGGATTCCCTGTTTCAACAAGACAATCTACAGAAATCAAAATTCTTCAAGGGACTACCAAAGATTGTTGTGAAATTCCCAAAGGTATGATTGATTATTTAATATAATTGAGCAACAAACAGTATCAAGTCTGTTAAGGTTTTAGGGTTGAAATAAAAATGTGTAAGTTCAAACTCAGATCTTAGGTATATGATTGGACAATGCCTGACACAGAATTGATGTTAACCAATGAAAATACTGACATTCAAGACAGAGCGTCGAAAAAAGTTTTCAAACCTCGAGGCAAGATTTGCGTAAACTTGGGAGTGTTGATAAGGATTTTGATTTTCAGGAACAGGTGTTGTCTTCAGGAATTTAAGGATACATATTGTTTGGCTTCTCACATTTCTTTAAAAGTTTTTATTTTTAGAAGGTGATGATACATATTGAATATGGGCCTCCATAATCAAGTGATAAAGACTGCTGACTTCAGATCACTTGCTCCAAGACTGTTGTTGGTTGAAATTTTGCTAGGAATATTAAAGTTCACTATTAATAACATGAAACTATCCGGTGGTTTAACGGAAAGTCATTTGTCCTGCAGGTACCAGTCTGTGCCTGAAATAATACAGAATAGGGGCATCAGCTGACTTTCCTTCTTCATATAAAGCACAGAAAATGGCCATTTTACAATTTAGCATTATTGAAAAAAATTGGCTTAGACTTTATAGAAATTTTTTTTTAATTATCTCCCTTTATTTACATGAAATGAAAATTTGGTAATGTCTTTACAAATAATGCTTTTTGGAACTTATAATATTGAAAAGTCTTCATTTGAGCATAATATTTATGATATAAAACCATAAAAAAAATTTAGTTACAGGATCTACAGGATTTACAATAAATGAAAACAGCCTGCATGCAGATGTGTAATACAAGTATTTTCATATTTCCTACATGGGTAACTTTGTAAAGAATGTACATTAGTTAAAATATTTGTTATATTTCATTTACCTTTGTTTCAGAGAGTGAATCTTCAAAGAATTCTGCCGCCGTTAGTTAAGGAGTGTGTAAACCCGGATATGATACCATTTGTGCTACCTAATATACTGCAGATAGCGGAACAAGCTTCAGATAAAGAGTACACCACTCTCATACTACCTGAACTCATCCCTATGTTCAAAATTACATCACCAATACAGGTTATAAAAAGTTTATCTTTTCTCTTAAACTGTGTTGTGCCTTGATAAGATTCTCAAGGGGACACCAGTGTCCCCCCTACCAATGTTGTGCCTTACTACATGTGATAAGATTTTCAAGGGGGACACCAGTGTCCTCCACATTCATTTTCTGAGGGACAATTTAAGGGACATAAACTAATGTTAAAAATATCTAAGTTAATAGTTACAGATACTATTCTATTGTTTAATACACTGAATTACTCATTTCCATACCTAAGCTAAACCCGTGTACTACTGCTAGACTCTACACTAGTGCTAGATATAATTCTCTGTTTGTTAGTTACTATTTTCATCTATATTGTCTGCAATTGATTTATTACTCAAAAGTCAATTAACTTGAGGGATAATAAAAAAATGCAACATTCCTCACGCCCCTAGCACCAGCTTGAGCAGAACTCATTTTTCAACACTTAAAAGTGATGGAATAAGTGATCCCGAAGGACCAGAAAAATATAACAAGACTTAACTCATTAAGTAAAAATATATGTTGTTTAATTAAAGGGACTCCACTGAGGTTTTTTGACATGATGGGACTGAAAATTTTTTTTCCAGATAAATGTACCATTTGATGTAGGTTTAGACCACTAATATTTGTGCAAAATTGCAGATCATTCGTGCACTTCGTTTTTCAGGAATAAGTATTCAAATTGTAAATAAATGACTCAAAATCGGGCTAAGAAAAGCATAAAAATACATTTTTCAATTTATTTCAAAGTGTATTTCTTTACTATCTTTGCAAATATTTCTGTTTAAAGTGCCCCATCTCATTTATGTTAAAAATTCAAATGTTATGTTATTAGCCTTTTAAACCTCAGTGGAGTCCCTTTAACAGCACATATGCTATATTCAGTTTTTGTATTCGTGGTTTATTTTCTTGTTCTACAGATACTGCTGATCTTCATGCAGAATATGAACCTTCTACTGAAGAAAACACCAGCTAATGACATTAAGACACATGTCTTACCTATGATATACAAGGCCTTAGAGTCGGATAATCCTCAGATACAGGTAATACTGCATGTTTGTAACGTCGCTTTTCATTGGATAATTGTGCTGTTTATGTAGTTTTATATACACGTCTGCTGTCAAATTATGAAGAAATCTAACTTTTATCAAAAAAGGAAGTTTTCTTATTGTTAGTTCATAATAACCATTCCTAACATGTCATATGACCGTATATAAACAGTTGTTTGCTGTGTAATCCTCGCCTAGCAGCTCAGGTTATATTTCCAAATAACCATTTATATAGGGCCAAATAACCTGTCAAAAAATCTTTATAACTAATAATCTGAATGGTTGAATAATAGTAATTTCTCATAGATATGTGTATATGGTAAAAATTGGAATTTTCCGGTTTATGTATGTAAAAAAAAATGAACATTTCTTGTTAATATGCGGAAAATAAATAGAAATTTCTTGTTTATTTATGGGGGAAGGAGGAAAATTAAAATTTCTTGTTTATGTTTAAGGAGGAGGCAATTTCTCATTTTATGTACATGAAAAGAAGAAAAAATGAAATTTCTTGTTTTTGTTTTTGTAAAAAAAATGGAAATTTCTCATTATATATGTAAAAAAGGAAGTTTCGAGTAATAATTATGTTAAAAATAACATGGAAATATCTGATTTATATATTTAAGGAATGGAAATTTCTTATATATGTGTGATGTGTATATTGTATAACCATTATTGTTTTAGCTTTAAGGTTGAAAATTGATAAAGGTTAATCCTATTGTGCTGTATATTGGCTTTAAGGTGAAGCTATTGGTGCATGATTGAAATTTTTGAGTCAAAAGTGAATCATGAGGTGCTTTGTTATGCTCCCCGAAAAATTTCAGGGGAGCATATATTGGCCGGGTTGTCCGTCCATCCATCCGTACGTCCGTACGTACGTATGTCCAGAATTCGTGTCCAGCCCATAACTTTGTTATTTGAAGTCGGATTTTAAAACTGATTCACCGAAATGATCACCATATTGAGACGACTTGTTGAGCACAACATTAGGGTCGCTACCTTGAAGGTCAAGGTCACAACATGACCTTGAAGCAAAATCGTGTCCGGCCCATAACTTCGTTATTTGAAGTCGGATTTTACAACTATTTCACAGAAATGATCACCATATTGAGAGGATGTGTCGCGGGTAACATTTGGTTGCTTCCTTTAAGGTCAAGGTCACAACATGACCTTGAAGGTCAAGGTTACAACATGACCTTGAAGAAAAATCGTGTCCGGCCCATAACTTTGTTATTTGAAGTTGGATTGTACAACTATTTCACAGAAATGATCAACATATTGAGACGACGTGTAGCGCACAACATTTGGGTCGCTACCTTGAAAGCCAAGGTCACAGCATGACCTTGCAGCAAAATTGTGTCCGGCCCATAACTTCGTTATTTGAAGTCGGATTTTATAACTATTTCACAGAAATGATAATAATATTAAGACAATGTGTCCTGTGCAACATTTGGGCTGCTACCTTGAAGGTCAAGGTCACAGCATGAACTTGAAGCAAAATCGTGTCCGGCCCATAACTTTGTTATTTGGTCGGATTTTACAAATATTTTACAGAAATGATAACCATATTGAGACAATTTGTCCCGCGCAACATTTGGGTCGCTACCTTGAAGGTCAAGGTCACAGCATGACCTTGCAGCAAAATTGTGACTGGCCCATAACTTCGTTATTTGAAGTCGGATTTTACAACTTTTTCACAGAAATAATCAACATATTGAGACGACATTTCGCCCGCAAGTTGGTAGACAGATCTAATTGAGTAGAAGTGCAGTGCAAGGAACAGTAACTCTGCATTGCCTAAGTTTGGAATTATCACATTTTGAACTTTGTCTGGGACATAACTCTGAAACTACAAAAGATATACTTTTCTGTGTCCAAATCCTAGTCAGGGAGCATCACCCGGTTCAACCGGCTCTTGTTTAGCTTTAACATCATAAGGTCAATGGTTCAACATCACCTGTAGAGCTTTGAAGACAAGTCAATGTTTAAACATCACCTGTATAGCTTTAACATCATAGGGTCAATGGTTAAAAATCACCTGTATAGCTTTGGTTAAGCATATGGTGGGTGCTTTATTTGAATAGAAATTCAGAACCAAAGGGTTAGAGGTGAACCATATTTGCACTAAATTTAGCTTTAAAAGCAAAGTGTCAAAGGGCAAAGCATGTGTTGTTTTGTTAAGCTTTAAAGTTGAAACATGTGATGCTTAGCATTGGATGCATTTTAGATATTAAGCATTGTAAGGGTAAAAGAAAAACCTAATATATTAAGACCAATCATCAAGTTTTGGTAAATGGATATAATATTTCTCTTGTAGGCAGATTTTCTCTTCATCCAGGTAGCCATATATAATATGTATATTAACAGCAATGTTTGTTTGCTTTATGCTTGTTATCTATCTAACAACCTAACATTCTTATTGATGCTTTAAAAAATGCACTTTTTTGTTGTTAATCAATGCATTGTTTGAAGTAGAATGTTTGACATTAAGGACTAACTATTAGAAACATAAGTATGGTCATTGGTTTGCCTGCAAATGCTACACACCATCTTGTCATATATCATGTGTTTACGGGGGCATCCATGGCAGAGTGGTTTCAAACTGCTTGCCCCTTATCACTGTGGTTTGAATCTCACTAAGGACTTTGGATGCTGTCATGTGAAGAAGCTATCCAGCTAGCTTTTGGAACATTGGTGGTTCTACTAAGGTGCTTTTTGCCGCCTGAAATAATGCATTGAAGGGCTTCTGGGGTATTCCTTCACCAGTAAAGCTGGAAAGTTGCAATATAACCCCTTCTGTGTTTGTGCGACATGAAACCAAACAGACCAAAGGTGTGTTTGTTTGTGGTCATAAATCATTTTAAAAGATTAAGGCCTAAAGCTCTAAAATTGACATAGAAAAAAACAATGTGTGCCATTTACAGATGGTTGATATTAGTTTTTTCAATCCTTTTCTTTCTTTCTTTATTTATTTACTAAGCAGTTACAGATGTGCTATATAGAAAATCAACTTATGCTTTATACTTATTCCTAGATATCTGAATTATATGAAAAAATGATTTATTAGAAAAAATCTAATATATTTACCCATATTTGATTATACTTTTGTCTTTTTGAGATTATACAGATTTCACCCCATCCCCACTTTAAAGGTGGGAGGCATACTGTAATAGGGTGGTTTGTCAGTTTGTCTGCACAACCATAATAGATAGGGTATAAGCCTAGGTTTGTTCAACTTTGAAGGGACACTGCCTATGGCCCATAGATGACTGATTTTTAGATAAGTGGGTCAATGTCACCTAGACATTAATTGAGGGGATGAGGAGGTCACAGTTACTGGGTCATTATGACTTCTATTCACTTTATACATTTCCTCTGTTGTTGTTGTTTTAAATTTAGCAAGGAACTTTGGATTCTCAATTTGTGGAAGCTATCAGGCAGGTTTCAGGCAGGTGGGGGAATCTATTCATTTGCTTATGTGTGCTTGATATAATGCATTGAGGACCTAAGTTCTCCCTCCAACAATAAAGCTGGAAAGTTGCTATATCAGGCATTCATAGTTTGACTTAAAACCCAATTTAAAATAAAAAAGGTTAATTTTTATAAGAAAAATTTTCAACCATGTTTCAAACCACCTGTCTAATACAAGTAAAGAAAGTACACTTACTAAGTTTTATGGAAACAAATCCTTTTTCCATGCATTCTTGTCTACCATTTCATACACTAAAGTTATAGTAGTTTATATATAACATAAATAAAGGTTTTAGAGAGTTTTAGTGCTAGTTACTTCCCCTTCTGTGTATGCAATCTAGGGAATTTTCGTCTGTGTTTTACATCTTAATGATTTGTTTATTTATCTAACCAGAAAGAAAATATATGTTTTTAGAATGATAAGTATGATTACAGACTCATTCTAACCTAGTTTAAAGGCTCAGGAATGAATATGTTATTCCATATGTAGAAATGGCAATCATTTGTTTATATAATGATGTACAATATTGGATTAAGAGTAGGTAAGATGCTTATTGCCCGATTAAAGCAGCACTGAATATGAAATGACTTGTCATAAAGGTAGCATAATGTAATCAAAATGGTATTTTGATGTCCATACAAAATACTTAATCACTATAAGTGTACTTATAACCAAAAATGTTGGCTCAGTTTTAAAGTCAGTAAGTTTGTTTGGGGGTTTTTTTGGCCCTCTGTAGCAGGAGTGAAAAATCTAAATGCAGAACAAATATGCTTTACTGGTACGTAAAAATTGACAGGAAGTTACTGTAACTAGCATGCCTAATTGTTAGCAATGAATAAACAGGTACAAACTTTTGTTTATCATTGACATTCCATTGCTTATTCTGCTTCATATGTGCCCCCAAATCCCTGCTTTTCCTATGATGACACTAATTTGATCTAATGAAATAATTAGCCTCCATTTGGACACAGGAAATGAGCAAGAACATGTGCCTTTGAAATGCAATAGCAATTTTTTTTTGAATGAACAGGCCTTTAATTTCCATGTTTTGTATTGCCCTGATTCATTAAAGTCTTTAACCTTTTAAGATATATTTATTTCAGGAACTGTGCCTAAACATCATACCAACCTTTGCTGAGCTGATCGACTACACATCCCTGAAAACTTCCATTGTTCCTAGAATAAAGAAACTTTGCCTGTCTACAAACATAACTGGAGTAAGTTGAAAAATAACTATCGAAACTGATAGCAGGGCTTTTTTTCACAGTTTGGGGAAGCAGCCCAGCCCTTAATTTTGGGGAAAAATTACATGGTATATTTGCAAAAGGGGAAGAAAAAACTTAATGTAAATTCAATTTTTGGGGAAAACTGCATGATTTTAAAGAAATTTTCTTTGGGGAAGCAGCCCTATACCGGCCCCTGTTATAGAAGGTAAAAAGGCCCTGGATAGTATTACTGTTTTCTCTGAATTACACACTGCACAATGTAATGGATTCCTTTATGAATAAGCAGTGATCACACCATATTACCGGCGGCAGTGATGGCAGATCACTGCAGTGATGGCAGATACCTGAAATTTACCGCTCGGTACAGGTAGGTTATAAATTTGGTTGGTATTATTATATTACACAAATACAGCCCATTTCATTGCTATGAAACTTTTGTCCATTGACTGGAGATACTATTAGGTAATTTTGGATTCGTTTGTCGTGTTTTCAAACTATTTTGAGCAGGTCAAAAGTGACAGCTTCGGAAAAATCCGTGAAAATGTCTGTGTTTTGTTCAAAATATCTCAAGTGAGTCTTTTCTTGAAAGTTTTACAGACGTTCAATCTGGTCCGGTCGAAGAAAAAATGCTGCCGTTGTAGGCAGATACTTATTTTAAATGCTGCCGTCGATGGCAGAAATACCATGAAAGTGGCTAACATTCTGACAGAAAATCAAGGTCAATCTTTTATCAATTCCTCTATTCTTTGCGTCTTTTTAGTTGGAATTGAGACGTTAAACTATCATTTCTCATATTTTCTCAAGATAGAAAAGTTATTAATGCAGGTATGTGCATCGAAAAAGCTTTTTAGCAACACGCAGTTACAATACAAAATGTGATGATTCAGTACTACCAAATTGCACTATAAATAGAGCAAGTAACATGAAGAAATTCATTTTTCTATATTCATGCATGTGTGCTTGATCTGTTGTGTCTCTCAGTTACTTGTATACAAAACCATATGTATCTTAATTTTAACATCGCATAATTCATACCCTTTTCAAGACATAATGCCATTTGCATATTACAGCTGTAACTTTGGTAAGTGGATCATTGGGTTAGATAGAGGATAGGGAAATCCCAACCCGAGGGTGATCGGTTCCATCGGGAATGAGCCTTGACGAGTTCCCGATGGAACCGATTGCCCGAGGGTTGGAATTTCCCTATCCTCTATCTAACCCAATTATTGATTTTTTTTCTCACTCACCTGGACACACAAGAAAAATATCAGTTAAACTACTTGGGCGGGGCGGGGCTTAGGTGCCTGACTTTCTATGCATTATGTACGTCCGGAAAAATTCTACTGACCAAGTTTATGTGTGAAAAATTCAATGAAAATAAATTCATATGAGATCCCTCATCAAAAAAGCAAGGTTATCATGATAAAACACATTAATATTAAAGTCGGAAAGTGTCATAATATAAGTGTTTATAAGGAATTCAGTCCATACTTCAATTCGTTTACAGTTTGCAAAGATTTTATTCGGTTATTTTGGCCGATTTCAGCCTTTATATATGTCATAAAGCGATGAACATTATTACCTCGAGAAAATAATGTCATGTGCTAGCAAATGAATATCCACTTATTGAAGATACAGCTGTAATATGCAAATGGTGTTATGTCTTGAAAAGGGAGTGAGTTATGCGCTGCTAAACTTAAGAAACATATGGTATTTTATGCAAGTAACTGACAGACACAACAGATCAAGCACACATGCATGAATATAGAAAATGAATTTCTTCATGTTAATTGCTCTATTTATAGTGCAATTTGGTCGTACTAAGTCATCACATTTTGTTTGTAACTGCGTGTTGCTAAAAAGCTTTTTCGATGCACATACCCGCATTAATAACTTTTCTATCTTGAGAAAATATTAGAAATCTCAATTCCGACTAAGGACGCAAAGAATAAAAAAATTGATAAAAGATTGACCTTGATTTTCTGTCAGAATGTTAGCCACTTTCATGGTATTTCTGCCATCGACTGCAGCATTTAAAATAAGTATCTGCCTACAACAGCAGCATTTTTTCCTCGACTGGACCAGATTGAACGAAAAGGCTCACGGGGTAGATATTTGGCGTGCGTGACCCCAATAGATGAACGTCTATATTAATAACACGAAATCCTGCCATTTAGTTAAAACTTGAGATATTTTGAACAAAACACAGACATTTTCACGGATTTTTCCGAAGCTGTCACTTTTAACCTGCTCAAAATAGTTTGAAAACACGACAAACGAATCCAAAATTACCTAATAGTATCTCCAGTCAATGGACAATAGTTTCATAGCAATGAAATGGGCCGTATTTGTGTAATATAATAATACTAACCAAATTTATAACCTACCTGTACCGAGCGGTAAATTTCAGGTATCTGCCATCACTGCAGTGATCTGCCATCACTGCCGCTGGTAATACGGTGTGGTGATGTAAACTGAACATTTAGGAATAAGATAAAAAAATGTAATGGTAATATTTATGAATAAGATAATGGTGTAAACTTAACATTTAGTAATAAGATGATTATGCAATGGTAATATTTATGAATAAGATAATGATGTAAATTTAACATTTAGGAATAAGATAAAAAAAATGTAATGGTAATATTTATGAATAAGATAATGATGTAAACTTAACATTTAGTAATAACAGAGCAACAGATAAGGTGCGTATTTACGCAATTAATTTTATAAAATACGCAATTGATTTTTTAAGAATGCGTATCAAAACCCATTAAAAAAAATAAAATACACAATTGTCTTAAAAACCTGTGCGTATTGTCATTTTCATCACCGCAAAATTAATCTGTCGTATGCTCGTAGTTTTGGACAAATTATATCGATATGCATGCTATTGGAATATTCCCGAATTAATGCTAAGTAATCAACGGTCTGCGGTCTTCGACGGTCCCTGGTCTCCAAAGACCGACTTAGCCATATCAATAAAACATGAGACCGTCGATTTGTCTACTCAGGCCAACGGTCTTTACAGATCGGCAGAGACCATTGATTTTGCGGAGACCGTCAATAAGTAGGTCCCAGCTGTATCAATAGACGCTTTGAAAACATTATGGCGTCATACAAAAGGGAAAATGATTTGAAACAAAACAGACGTTAATAATCAAAAAACAGTCAGAAAACGAACTTGTTAAAAATATTATCAAATATAACATGAGCATTTTATATAAAAAAATAAAACAATTGTGAAAAGTTCTAGTAAATTGTTAATCCTATTTTCTTTTTAAAACAGTTTAAATTTTATTGATATTGAAACCATAAAATTCATATCTTCATAATTGAATACACATGTACCCAATTGATCTTGAAATAATAGGGTATTGAGTTTTGGAATACCCAATTAAATGGAGCCAATACCCAATTCCAAAGGAAATGATGGAGTAATACCCAATTCACTTTAAAAGCTTATCTGTTGCTCTGAATAAGATGATTATGCAATGGTAATATTTATGAATAAGATAATGATGTAAATTTAACAATTAGGTATAAGATAATGATGTAATGTTAATATTTATGAATAAGATAATGATGTAACTTAACATTTAGGAATAAGATAATGATGTAATGGTAATCTTTATGAATAAGATAATGATGTAAACTTAACATTTCATCATAAGATAATGATGTAATGGTACTTTTCATGAATAAGATAATGATGTAAACTTAATATTTAGGAATAAGATAATGATATAATATTATTATTTATGAATAAGATAATGATTAACTTAATAAGATAATAATTATTACAATGGTATTATTTATGAATAAGATAATGATGTGAACTCAATATTTAGGAATAAGATAATGATGTAATGGTATCATTTAGGATTAATATAATGATGTAATGGTATTATTTATGAATAAGATTATGATGTAATGGTATTATTTATGAATATATACAGTGAGACTGTAAACAAAACATCTCCAAAGAATATACTCTAAAAGATATGTATTATAACTACCATTGTTTTTTTCTGGTGTGTTTATTTGCAGGTAAGAGTCAATTGTTTACTGTCTCTTGGTAAACTATTAGAGGCAATGGATAAATGGTATGTTCTGGATGAAATTTTACCCTTGTTACCACAAATTCCATCCCGGGAACCAGCTGTTTTAATGAGTGTACTAGGTTAGTATTTCATTATGTTTTATTATGCAGAAAGGGAACTTTGGTATTTCCTAGGCCTTTGGTGTGACGGCTCTTGGAAGTTTTTGTGTTTAGTTTATACAAATTTATTTTAGTTCGATTGTGTTGGAAGCTATAAGCTTATTGAAACACTCTCGAATCCGTTCCTGGAACCAACCAGTACTAAGCAATGAATGTAAAGTTTCTTGCTCAAGGAAACAACGGCTTGCCCCTGACAGGGTTTGAACCCAGGCGGAAGTTTTTGTGTTCGCTCTGTATCTTTTGAACTGATTGAAGGCAATTAAAAGAAGACTCCAGAAATGCTAACTTTAGTTGGATGCTGTACAGAGCATAAGTTCAGGCTTCCTTGGATTAAGATCACACTGTAACTTAAAAAAAATTGTTGCTGCTGTGTTCCTTCGCAAACAATTCCACACACAAAAGTTAATGTCCTTAACCTTTTGAAATGCGATTTCGCACAAACTTTATGATGCAAACAATCAACTTATACATTATATTTTGGGAGGAATTCTTGATGAATAAAATAACACTAAATCTGTTACAGGACACAAATGTACTCTAAATAACACAAAAAACTTCTTTCTACCACAGTATCATTATCATACAATTTGCTGGAAGGGTGGGAGTTTTTAACCCAAGAAAGTTTCTCATTGGCTTTTTCCACTATTTCACTGTGAACATTACAATATGCTGTATGGGCGGAGTTACCTATTACAATATGTTGGAGGGCGGAGTTTAACCTATTACAATATGTTGGAGGGGCGGAGTTTAATCCATCGCGCAGAGTATTTTATTGGCTATTTGCTAGATAACAGATATGAATAAACTATGCATAGATATGCACAATAATAATATTTTGTGGTATTTTTAAGTATTTACAAAGTAGCATTTTCACATGACAAAACTTGGTATCACTAAGGATATACTGGCTGGAAAAGTGGTTCCATTTCTTATGACAGTCTCCATTGAACATAGTTTAACCTTGGTCAGGTCAGTACTTTCATTTTATTTTTAAGCATCTAAAAACCTTGCTTCTTACAGAAGTATCCCTGATTCTCACTATTATCAGGGTTTCTCGTATTATGTGGTTTTGTGAGTTTTTAAACCTACCTGCTTAGCTTACGTTTAGAACTTAAGTTAGTAAAACAAGACATTTATATATTAAAAAAAATTATTATGTTTATACAAGTATATTACAGGTTACATCATTTATTACACTTATACAAGGATATGATTACACATTTATATACAACACTTCACAGCATTAGTTATACTTATACAGGAAATATTACACTTTTATTTATTACAGTTTACAGCATCTATTACACTTATACGGGAAATGTTTAAATATTTATATATTACAGTTTACAGCATTTATTACACTTACACAGGAAATGATTACACATTTATATATTACAGTTCACTGCATTTATTACACTTATACGGGAGATGATATCACATTTGTATATTACAGTTTACAGCATTTATTTCACTTATACGGAAGATGATTACACATTTATATCTTACAGTTTACAGCATTTATTACACTTATACGGAAGATGATTACACATTTATATCTTACAGTTTACAGCATTTATTACACTTATATGGAAGATGATTACACATTTATATATTACAGTTTACAGCATTTATTACACTTATACGGCAGATGATTACACATTTATATATTACAGTTTACAGCATTTATTACACTAATACGGGAGATGATAACAAAAATTGAGACTGAACATAGGGGTAAATTAGAACAGCTGGAACAGATGAAACAAGAACAAAAGTTTGTTAAATACTTTGTTTCCTTGCTTTCTAGTTTTTCTGCAAAAAATTATATGACTTTCTTGTTACCTTATAAGCTTTTTGATATACAAAATATTTTAAATAAGTGTTTGCTTTACACAAAATGCTTAAAAATTGAAGGATAGACTTGTTTTATGTGGCTTATTTTTCTTAATGATAATTTATTACTTCATGTTAAAAAGCTGACAATTTTGATTTGAGAATAATGTCTTGATAATATTTATTTATTAATTTGCCCCTCAGCCCTGTGGGTTCAAATCCTGCCAGGGACTTTGAATTCTTTCTTGTGAGGGAGCTATCCATTTAGCTACCTTAATATCAGTGGTTCTGTGCAGGTGCCTGAAATAATGCACAGAGGGGCACCCCACCTGATGTCCTCCTCCACCAGTAAAGCTCTAAAGTCGCCATATGACCTTTACAAAGTTGGAGCAACTTATAACCCAGCCTAAAAAAATGAAATTTTTGAAACCTTCTACACCTTACATATTTGATACAAAAAGTATTGAGAATCTATATGATTTGTAAGATTATGTATTGTAGAAGCATGGAGATTACTAAGATAACAGAACAAGATGATATAAGGACTCTGAATCAGCGGTATAGAGGAAAAACCTAAAACCATTGGTATGTCCATTTTACCATCATTTGCTACCCATTCATAGTTTTTACATTTGTGAATTTAACCTAAATTGTGAAGCATTATTTATTTAATTGAACACTCTGCAAGTCCACTTCCTGGAACTAACCGTACTGGTGTCATATGAGGAAACATGGTAATGACCCAAGTTAGGGTTCAAATCCACAAGGGCTTACCCTTGGGTGAAAATTTCTTTTTGGCCAAATAAGTTCGATTTTCTGATTTCATTCAATATTATATCAAAATAACAAATCATTGGTAAGAAATTCTGTCACCAAATTGTAATTTCTGAAGACAAATTATGAAAATTAATGCAAAGGGTTAAAATGGCTATTGACAGAGTGAGCCCTGCTCCATATTTGTTCTTGAATAGGATTTGATATAAACTTCTATCTTACTTTGCCTATAAGACATCTTTTTTACCTAGAATATTCTTTGTGCACCATGTTATATAGAAGGGTAAAAGTGAGGGAATGTGATAAAAGTAAATGGACTTATTCTAGTGTTTACAATTTATAGAAGTAAACTTTCTTGCAAAAATACTGCATAAGACTTTAATTTAAACTTATGTAAATAATCAAAGTTTATTGTTAGTCTGTTCTCATACTTTAAGTAAAGTCTTATTACTGCCTCTTAAATCTTTTAAAGTTTTGGTTTATTGGTTCTACTCAGGTTCCCCCTTATGCCTGAAATAATGCAAAATTTGGACACCTGAGGTCTCCATCCACCAGTAAATATGAAATGTCAGTGTATGACCTTTACAGTGTTGGTGTGACATAAAATCAATGAAACAAAAGAAACTGAAAAGATTACAAAATGACGTTTTCTGTCACCATTTTAATACAATGTACATGTATAGAATTTTTTCATGATTTCAGATGGACTCATTCCTGTCAGGTTTTGGAATGGGAGGAGGTGAAAAATCTTACAGTCCGAGCCCAGGCAAATCTGTCCAGCCATCACAGCCTGCAACCAGCCAGCCTGCTAAGGTAAGTAACAGACCATTGTTAGTCAATGAGAGCCTTGTCAGCCTACAGACCCTGTAGTCCTACAAGATTGTGTAAAGATTAGAGTTTTGATACTGAAATCCCTATATATCAGTGATGGACTGATCCATATTCAAAGCTGGGCAAATCCATTGCACAGATTATGAGTAAAGTGACTTTTCTTTTTGTCTGTCGTCACTTGTTACATAAGTTATAAAACTAAACTTTTATCTTTTGATTTTTTTTGTTGATCCTTTCTTGGCCCACTTAAGTAACTAATAGCGAAGAACTACTTCATGGCATATTTCTATTTCATTGCATATAATAGCTTTATCTTGGTCTATCAATTAGATGGGAAAAAACAAGAAAGCAAATATGTGTCTTGTGGGGTCCTTTGTTGAGTTGTTCAGGTCATTGAATTCAAGCCACTTTCCGATCATTCCTGTGTGTTTAAATCCCATTCTTTCATGTGAGGAAGTCATCCAGCTACTTTGATGGTTTTCGGGTGCCTTTTATGCCTGAAATAATACACAGAAGGGCACTTGAGGTCTTCTTCAAATTTGAAGCTGGAAAGTCAGTGTGTGTCTGACATCAGGCATGGAGATGCTTCAAAGGTTATCTCACACCCGTAAAGCTGGAAAGTCACCATTGTAATCATTACAATGTTGATGTGACTTTTGAAACCTAGCACCTTCCACTCCTCAAAAAAAAGAAGGAATAACATTCAAATGTCCTTTCAATCTTTGAAATGTCTTTACCTTATGTTATAGCTTAATAATATTAATTGGACACCAGCATGAGAAAACACTTTTAGGTCTTTTTCTTTATTTGACATAATTGAAAGATATTTTCTACTCTTTAAAGGTACGGAATTACGCTTATCATAATCTAATCAAATTTATCTTCAACATTTCAAGGGTAATTCTCTTATTTATTTTTAGCGTAAGCTACAATAAAAATGTCTTGTGACAAAATTTTTTTAATTTTTTATGCCGACTGTCAAATATGCTGATCTATTTGGAAATGTTTGCAACTTTCCACAGAGGGATAACAAATCAGAATATTTGTCTTACAGGTAACGCTTTCACTGGAGGAAAAACAAAGAATTGCGAAACAACAGGAACAGCAAAGGTTCCTAAAAGCTGCCAAACCTCTTGATGTCAAATCTTCAAACACTCAATCTCAGAACAGGCCTAAAACAGCCTCAAACCAGCCTAAAGACTTGACCTCCAGTCTCATGCAGTCAAACATGTCTGGACTGAGTTTGTCATCAAATAAACCTACAAACTCATACAATGGTACGATGGGACTGAGTTCCAATAGCAGTATTAATAGTGGCTCTTTCGGGAATCAAACTTCTAAATCTGGCGTCAGTTCAATGAGTACAGGATATGGATCTTCTATGAATCAAGGGGGATTCGGGTTATCAAGTGCAAGTTCATATTCCCAGAATTCCTTTGGTCAAAGTTCAGTTGCAGGTCAAGGAAACAAGTCTGTGGACCTGTCATCATTTGATAATCTTATGACAAGTAGTTCTCAGAAACCTAAAGTATCTATGAGTCAAATGGGTCAAAATCCAGGGGGTTCATCAATGCAGCAGACAGGCATGATGGGAAATATGGGTAACCAAGGCATGATGGGTAACCAAGGCATGATGGCTAAACAAGGCATTATGGGAAATCAAGGAATGATGGGAAATCAAGGAATGATGGGAAATCAAGGCATGATGGGTAACCAAGGAATAATGGGCCAGCAGGGCATGATGGGAAACCAAGGGATGATGAACAGTGGGTTTGGAGGGTCAAACATGGGTTCAGGATTTAGTGGTGGTGGTGGTATGAATTTCCAGCTAGGTGGCATGGGTAGTCAAGGGAGTATGTTACAGTCCCAGCCAATGGGTGGACAGAATTTGATGCAACCTCAGTCAATCAATAATCAGAATTCAGTGAATAATGTACCGTCTGTAAGAAATGACCTTGATGACCTATTTGGATGAAAACAAAGATAAGAAACAAGTCTGTGATAGCTTTACTTATTGTGTTAATGGAGGTGCAATTGGTCATTTCAGAGGGATTGTCTTTCAGTATCATTAAAGTGTTATAACTGCCAGATTGTTCATTCCATAATCATTAGTGAAGTAAATATCTTCACAAACTTAAGCATATATCATTGGTCAGATAAGAAATTGCTCTAAAATATTCCTGCATTTCATTGGTCGATTTTATGAATAAAGTTTTGTTGAAATAGCTTAGTAAAAAAGAAAAATGTGCTGAAAGCATTTATTGTTGTAGACTGGTTTTGAAACCTGGCTCAGAGTTGAGCTTTCTGATTGGTTGATTCAAAGTCCGTATAAGAAGATTAACCAATGAGAGATTTGTTTAAAGCACTGGTTACCAGTCTGTTTTGTTATGTATACATTTCAAGTTTTTTTATGGAAAAAAAATCAATATATTTCAAAACTTGAGATATTTATGAGATATTGGCTTACTACTTAGTAAAGATGATTTTTCATGATCATTTTTGCAACATTATTTTAAGATGAATTTTCATTTTTGGTGTTCATATTTAAGATTTTGTTTCATGCCCATGAAAATTGAATAAAACAGGATGGTGGTCTAAATATGTACATTTTAATCATACATATATTAAAATTTAATTATGTTTATATGGTAAGGGATATTATTATTATCATATTATTGCTTAACATTAGGGTGCAGCTTATTTCATTTGTTAAGTTTTCAGAATACATATAATTCCAGGTAGCTAACAGAATGTCGATGGTTCTAATCAAGTTCCCAAATAATGCTCATAGGGGCACCTGAGATCATCTTCCTCCACCACTTAAGTTGAAAAGTGACAATTTGACTTTAAAAGTGTTGGTGTGACTTGAAACCAAAATCTAACCATTGAATGATGATAAAGTTTAGCCTAATACTTGTGTGTGTTATATAGAAACACAACTTTCAATTAATTTTATTTAATTTTTGGCAAATTATTTGAGACCTGATCTTTTCTAGAACTCTTAAATTAGCTGTTTTATTTTGAAAGGAGATACATGAAAGCAAATGCATAATGCATATAAAAAAGCACAGCACTTGATATCTGTATGTTATTTTGTGTACTTGGCCCTATTTCCCACTTGTGTATTGAAAATATTAATTGGCCTATTTCTTGAGCCTAATTGTTTTCATATGATATACATCTTTCCTGCATATAGTTATTAGTTACATATAAAAGAAACTGCAGAATGAAGTGATAATCAAGGTAAAAATTCACTTGCTTGATTATGTTAGGGTTCTATAAGTCCAAAAGTTTCTTGAGGGTTCTTTAACTCACAAATGTTTCTTGAGGGTTTTGCAACTCCAAAAGATTATTTAGGGTTGTTGTTTGAGGGTTATACAAATACCAAAAGTTTCTTGAGAGTTCTATACCTCCAAAGGTTTCTTGATGATTCTACAACTCTTTTTCATTCCCTAGATGATTTTACAATTCCAAAAAATTATCAACTTACTTGCATGAGGGTTCTATGACTCACTAATATAAGCAAGTAACTTGTTTTGGAATTCTATTACTTGAGGTAATGCTCCAATGACATTTTTGTTAGTGATACCTTACATATCTGCTGACGTTAGTTGTTATTATAATTTTATTGAATTGAAGTTTACTTAACCGTGTGTTATAATTGATACATTTGTTGTTTTGTTTTGTTTTTGTCTGTTACAAGCATAATACATTGTATATGTGGACATGTGTTAAATGCATTCTTTTCATATCAGTGTCTAACTGTACTCTGAGAATAACTACTTTACATTACAATGGGAAAATGCTTAAAATAGAAGTGTGTAAAGTACTGTATATAATATATTTATATGTTAAAAAAAAAGAAATTTGATTCCTTGTGTGGATGTAGTGGATGTAATATATAAAAAGAGAGGTTTCTGGGAAATGCATATTATACACATATTTTGTACAATATATTACTTTTGATAAATGTACAAGAATTTTTATTTGCCGCATATCTTGGTATTTTGACATTTCCCGCACTTTCATAACATTGCGTCATTCTTATACTTGTTATTTAAGAAATAATATATCCAAAACAGTTACTTTATTGCTCAATAACATCACTGTTTGGAGTTTGATGTGAGGAATTATATCACGAGATAATGATGCGCATCCGAACGACAAACAGTGGCGTTATCAAGCGATAAAATCACCGATTTGGATATATCATTTCGATTCTAACACATCAAAAAAATGCATTCTGCCGTACCTGATATTAATCTAACTTGCGCCTGATTTGTTTGCGTACTTATTTTCAGGGCATCACATTTTGAGTGGTAATGTCACGTGTGTAATGATTACATCACATGTTTAAATATAGAACATCAACAGTGATTTTATTGAATAATAACACACACTTTCAGTTCTTCTATATTCAATAGTGAAAAATGCGGGTCGTGTTAGAATATTATATAATACATAACTGTCTGAAGATATGTGTACAGCATTGAAAGTGCCAACAGAAAATATATGTGTAAAAAGTATGTGATATTTAGTTTAAACATATTTTATATGTTTACAAGCATGTATCATTTTACATCACAATGTACACATGTATGGATTGGAAAAAAAGCAGAACACATATTAATTCTTTTCCATTGAATGATATTACTTCTATGCATTTCCCAGAAACCTATTTTTGATATGTTTATATGTTATATATACAAGTAATACAAAAATATATCAATATATTATAACCATTCTCTTAAATTATATCGTATTATGCATATAATAAAATGTTTGTAGAATAGCTTATTTTAATTTGGGAACTGTGCAATAGAAATAGGCAATAAATAAGGATTTATGTTTAATTTTGAACTACTTGTATGTGCTTATACTAGATTTCCATTTGCTAAATGACATCATTTTTGAACAGGAAAAGAATGAAAATGATGTATATTTATAACTGTTACAATGATTTGTATCATATCTAAAGGGAAAAGGTACATATTATATATTTGTGTAGGAAATTGTCATATTTATTGCTGCATTTTTTTTTGCTTAAAATGTTTTGTTATTACAAATTAAAGCTTAGAATATTGGTTAAAAATATTTGTTACCTTATAATTTTTGGTTATTTCAAATTAAAGCTCATATTTATACTAAAGAATATTGGATAAAAATAGGTAAAGCTTATATTCATATTAAAAATAGCTGTTGGCTTATAATTTTTGGTTATTTCAAATTAAAGCTTATATAAAAGAATATTGGTTAAAAATAGTTAAAGCTTATATTTATATTAAAGAATATTGATTAAAAATAGCTGTTGGCTTATACTTTTTGGTTATTTCAAATTAAAGCTTATAATATTGGTTAAAAATGGTTTTTGGGGAAAGTTGTTCATTATTATTACCTCTCTTTAGAAACCCAAGTATTTGTCATTTGTTATTATATATATTATTGAAATTAGTCCTTTCCTACCATTATAATTTATGTTTAACTACATAATTAAATTTAGTCCTTTCCTACCATTATAATTTATAATAATCTATGTTATAATCTATGTTATTGAATTTAGTCCTTTCCTACCATTGTAAACTATATAATTGAATTTAATCCTTCTCTACTGTTATTAATTATTGGTAGGTTTGGGTGCTAACTATGATGCCTATGTGATTGAATTTAGTACTTCCCTGCCATTTTTTTAAAAACTTAATTGCTATATATATATAATACATATATATAATACTGACTTTCTACCGCCTCAATTTCAAAGCCTGATTAAAGTTTGAATTGTATTTAGCAGTGTTTTGATTAAAGGTATGTAAGTACATGTATCTATAACTTATGTTTATCTTTTTGATCTAATTATTTACAGGGACTCCACTGTGGTTTAATTTTGTCATGAAGAGACATTATATTTTCCGAGATTTGTGTACTTTTTAATGTAGGTGTAGACCAATAACTTGTATCCAAATTATAAGATCCTGTCCTCATCTTTCCAGAATCATCAATCTTATTGTGCAAATGACCCAGAAATGAACCTTTTTCAGTTAAATTGGGCCCAGAATCACCCAAAAAAAGATCAGTTTTCAATATAATGCTGAGCATATTTTTTCTCCTTTTGCAGATTTTTCCATTGTCAATGCTTCGCCTTATCTACCCAAGAATTTCAGAAGAAATATCTTAAGATTTTATTTTTTTTAGACATTTTGACCTCAGTAGAGTCCCTTTAAAATGGGAAGTGTATCAGTATTCCAATTTTCTCTTATCTAGATAATCAGTACAAATATTATATATTTAATGTATTGGCTTTATGATAATGTGTTAAGTTAAAGTACTGTGTTAAATTAAAAGCATTCCTTAATAAAGTTTATAAAGTATATTGTCCTTAGTTTCATTTCTTCCCCACTGTATCCATTCCAACTATGATGAAAAGAAGTTGTATGATTAGTTTTATATTGTATTCTTGTCAAATTTTTTTGCAACTTCTGGTGATGTCATTTGAGATGGTTGCTTATATAACAGAGCTTGATTTTAATGCAAGTTCAATTATTACATACATTTACGAGCAACAAATTCTATAACCGAGGTGTTGGTGCTAGCTTCACACTTAAGTCAACAGTGTTTCACAAAACACAATGTAATATTACTGGTTTCACTCTTTGTATAGATAACATTGACCATTATTTCAACTGGTATGCATAATGCCAAGACCCAAGTATATAATGCTCCACATGTTATAACTTAGAAACTCAAATAAATTTGTACTTGCTCAGCCATCAGGTAATGGTTTGAAACCTGGAATACTTATCTATGATATTCACATCCATTCATATTCAAGAGTACATAACTTTGTCTTGGAACCATTTAGTGTTATCATATCCCTTTATTGACTTTTAACGCATGAGAATATTGCAAACAATGACTGTTTTCATTGAAAAGCCTCCTGTTAAAAGTTCAAACTGCTATTAAACTATGCTTCAATACTTATCAAACTTGGCACAAATGTTGACTGGACCATAGCCTTTCTAACAGCATGCTAGATCTTAAAATTTCCTGTTACCATGGCAATGGGGGACGTCTCAAGGTTGCCAAAAATCACTATTTTGTGTTGTTTTTTCCATCAAAACTGATTTCAAAGTGCTGCAACTTCTCAATGGATTGAGATAGTCAAAGGCGTTTCAGCATTGATTACATGTTACCTTTAGATCAACCCGAGGCCATTTTTTAGCCCCTCACAAGTCCAAAATTTTCTTGGCGAGGGCACATCCCCCATTTTTGATAGGGGGCTAATAAAATAAGAAAATAAGGTCATTTCACTTTTATTACAATAAAATCATAAATATAGATATTTCTGACATAGAATACCAGTTTTTTCAACAACAATAACAACTTTAGTTCAAAATACATCAACTTATAAAATATGCAATT
The DNA here is from genome assembly GCF_026571515.1 of Ruditapes philippinarum. Classification (NCBI taxonomy): domain Eukaryota; kingdom Metazoa; phylum Mollusca; class Bivalvia; order Venerida; family Veneridae; genus Ruditapes; species Ruditapes philippinarum. The sequence continues at coordinate 5,710 of NW_026851796.1, read as the reverse complement.
ACATGTACAATAAACCTAAAGTCCCCCTGCTTTAAACTGGTAGGGGACTAGTAAAAGCATTACAATATCACAATATTTTTGTTTTAGCAAATATTACGATGATAGAATATACATATTCCATTTAAATCGTCATAAGCTCAATCAAATTACCCCCCTTAAACATATTTTTAATCCCTAACCTGCTGAATTTGTGGAATGGACTTGCCCTGCTTTGAATGAGGAACAGTCCATTTTAATCTAAAGGGATTTTCAAAATACCAGTAACCATTTTTCAGTTCAAACAGGTTTAAGGGTTAATTCACTCAGACACATTACAGATGACATAGCCAATTCCCATTTAACTAATGGAAAAAGACCTCCTGTGCCCCCCCTCTTGTGCAATTGTTTGAGCACAAACCGGCAAGTTAACCCTTTGTGGCTGAGGGCTTGTTGCGGCATAAGAATTGCAGCCACCACTTATCCCTAGGTGATCATAAGAGGCAATTAAATGGGTTCTAATAACTGGGGTCTATGCATCTCTAAGCTCCAGCAGGTAAGGTGGTTTTGACACCTGGTGTTGCTTAGAAATAAGTCACCCGAAGTAAGCCAAATCATCTTAACTAAAAGAATAAACGAACTACTAGACCCACTATGAATCAATCTTGAAATGACAGCTGTACAAAATTCAAATTTAAATAACAATATAAATCACAATTTCAAAATTTATGTCAACTTTACAATAATATAACAAACAATACAGAAGAAAAATTCTTCATATCTCTGTAGAAAACGGACAACAAAAATACTTTCACAAAGTTCTTAGTAGAAAATACTAGCATACAGGTAATCCAGAAAAGAAAGAATTATACAATGCAAAGTCTGGAAATATCACAGAGAAACCTAAAATGTATGGTCAAAATTAATATATCACAAGTTCAAAATGTAACAAGAGGGCCATGATGGCCCTGAGTCGCTCACCAGAAACAACTGTTTTTCAGTGTTGGAATGTCAATATTTCTAAAATTAAATTTGAGCATAGAATATGTTTAAACAATAATTTGAAGAAATGCCATGACCTGGGGCATTTAAGCTCAAATTTATATGAGGAAACTTGATAACAGACTACCTAAAAATGCTACAATGTTTGGTGATCATCAATTATTTCAGTAGGAAATGATGTTCAAAGGTTTTTTTCTATTTCTAGCTTAAGTGGCCCTAAAAGGGGCTAATAAAATTTATGTGAGCAAACTTGATAAAAGATTACCCAAAAATGCTACAGAGGAAGTTTGGTGATCATCCATCAATTAGTTCTGTAGGAGATGTTTAAACGTATTTCTATTTTTAATTTTATCGGCCTGTAAAAGGGGCTAATCAAATTAATATGACAAAACTTGATAAAAGACTACCCAACAAGCTACAGACAAAGTTTGGTGATCATCCATCAATTAGTTCTGTAGGAGAAGATGTTTAAAGGTTCTTCTATTTTTAGCCCTAAAGACCCCTAAAAGGGGCCAATCAAAATAATATTAGCAAACTTGATAAAACACTACCTAAGAATGCTACAGACAAAGTTTGATGATCATCCATCAATTAGTTCTGTAGAAGAAAATGTTTAAAGGTTTTTCTATTTTTAGCCCTAGAGACCCCTAAAAGGGGCCAATCAAATTAATATGAGCAAACTTGATAAAAGACTACCCAAGAATGCTACAGACAAAGTTTGGTGATCATCCATCGATTAGTTCTGTAGAAGAAGATGTTTAAAGTTTTTTTCTATTTCTAGCTCTGCTGACCCCTAAAAGGGGCCAATTGGAATGACATTGAGCAAATTAAAGTTTGAACTGTCACAAGGATGCTACAGTAAAATCTGCTGAGTAGTTTCAGAGAAGATGATTGTTGACGCATGACGACGGACGATGGACGCGGGAGCATCCCCCTTTGATACTAAAAGCTCACCCTGAGCCTTCGGCTCTGGTGAGCTAAAAAATATATGTATGAGAAACTAGCAATATATTATAATTGTTAAATATGAAATGTAATAGTTTTACACCTATAACAACAAAACTCTATAAATACACAAACAGCATTTCTTATCACTTGTTTGTTCTTCCTGAAATTATCAAATAAATGTTAATGATTATCTGATAAACTTCTAAATGAACGATGAAAAGTTGTAGCAATAAACACTTTTTTTGCTATTGTAACCACCAAATCGACCCATGTAACTAAATCCAGACCAAGATCAGCCGGTACATTCATACTGTCTGTTAATGGTATGCACTGTTTGTTATTTGATCAGTACATACTTTGAAATTATTAATGGTTTTTGTCCATATTAAAAGATTGACAATATTAAATATTTAGTGTGCTTATGGGCTGATGAAAATCAGCTGACATTTTTTATACCACATTAAGTCACCTGTATTGAAACAAGAGCTGTACGGTCAAGGGACAGCAACGCTCGACTATCTTAGTGCTCTGATAGTAAAAAAAAGATGCTTGATACAATTACCTCTCCTGTTTTACAGGTTGCGTGTATGATGGTGAACAAGTGTGCAAAGTTTCAAAGCCATATGTCAATGGACTTTGAAAATATTTGAACTATTACAAAAACTTTAACGTAAAAAATTCTAAGTCGAAAAAGGGGCATAATTCTGTCAAAATGCTTGATACAGTTACCTCCTCCTGTCTACAGGTTGGGGTAATGATGGTGAACAAGTGTGCAAAGTTTCAAAGCCATATGTCAATGGACTTTGAAAATATTTGAACTATTACAAAAACTTTAACGTAAATTCTAAGTCGAAAAAGGGGCATAATTTTGTCAAAATGCTTGATACAGTTACCTCCTCCTGTCTACAGGTTGGGGTAATGATGGTGAACAAGTGTGCAAAGTTTCAAAGCCATATTTTAATGGACTTTGAAAATATTTCAACTATTACAAAAACTTTAACATAAGTGGTTACGCCGACGCAGACGCCGACGCTCGGGTGACTACAATAGCTCTACTTATTCTTATCGAATAGTCGAGCTAAAAATATAATAACAGTTGTTAAATGGTCATCTTGTCATTGACAGAGTACATGTACCATATATTGTAAATCAATGCATGTATGTAACACCCATCCCCCACCCCAACACCCTCCCTCACAACCCATACACATCCCAAGAAGTTAATATATTTCATTAACTTTATACAGGGACAGAAAATATATCTCATTCACATACTGGGACAGAAAATATACTTTATTAACTTATAGGGACAGAAAATGTACCTTATTATCTTATAGGGACAGAAAATGTACTTTATTAACTTAAATGGACAGAAAATGTACTTTATTATCTTATAGGGTAAAAAAGTGGGTTTTTATTATCTTGTAGGGACAGAATAATTGTGTCAAACTAACTTATAGGGACACAAAATGTGATATTATCTTATTGTTATTATAATCTCAACATTACGGGGCCCCCTACAGATGAAGGGACTGCTCCTTTCCTTCGGGCATTCTAAATTTAAAAAGTTCATTCGGATCCAGATGTTCTCCGTAAAACTTTGACGCCATATCTCTATCTTGCACTACTTTTTTGGGGGCTTCTTTCTTACGCCGTGCCTCATGTTTCATTAAGTTTTGCTGCAGCTGTGTGGGCATTTTTCTGTAAAAGAAATTATTTAATGCACATCTTTATGTAAAGCCTGAGGTTTAAGCTTTATAGCTAAATGTTGAATTATACTTAATAAAACTAAAATGTTTGTTTGAGACAAATGAACTCTATAAATATAAATTATGACATTTTTTAGCACCTGCAGGAAAATACTGGAAATATTTGTACTTTTATGATATCAAAAAAATTGCATATTTTTTTAATATTTATTTTTTATACGGGTATTGAATAAACAGTGAATAAATCTTCTGTGAAGCAGAAAAACAGTGGTACCAAAAAGATTAACCCTTAACCAGCTGAATATGTGTAATGCCATTTGCCGAATTTTGAAATTGGAAAACAGTTCAGTAAAATGTTAAGGGATTTCAATCACAAAATTCAAAGATTGAGCTACCAACAGTATACATGTATATAAAGCCTGGTCAGACAGATGTGCAGACTGGCCTTGTACTAAACTGGCGACAAATACATTAACACTTATTTCCAAAAAAGTAGAGCTTCGGACTAAAATGGTGGCAAACCCCTTATCACTTAGTAATCCAGCAAGTTAAGTGTCAGGCAATTATTTTAAACAAAAGTAAATGAATTCATACTGTCCAGGTGGCACTGGGTTCCTATAAGCACTTGATCCAGCATTTGTTATATTCCTCTCCACTTTAGCAGGTGGGTGTAATGTGTCCCATTGTACCTTCTTGTATTTCTGGAAACACTGTGGACAAGGGTCTTCATTATTTACTGAAATTAGCATGAAAACATGATGAAATTTATAAATATCAAAAAAAAGTTACAAGTTGTTGTTTTCTTTCAAAAATCAAATGCTCAAAGATCACTAGCAATTTTGTATTCACAATGTTATAAAGTGTAAAGCTATAATATGTCTGCAGTTTACAAAATATTTGTTTGAATTTTCAAAATGGATTATTCCCATTTTTAAATGCCTGAATGAAAGAAGAGGGATTTGGGCATGCCACTAAATCTTGCAAACAATTAAGACCCTGCTTTGAAAATTAGTGTAATATTTTGTTTCAGAATATTTTATTCTCTTTACATACACTAGTCATGTGTAAAATAACATTGGCATTCTATGTGACAACTTCTTCATTAAAAGACCATAAAATTATGAAAATCATTTTAAATCTAATAAATATATTTCATTAGATACATGTATTATAAAGCTTTATACCCATTAAAGGTTTCATGGCATCATACATGTAATTATGTAAGTAAATTTTACTGGTAGAGGTTGACCTTCATGTGACAGTCATCAATAAATTGTTTCAAACTCATCAGACAGAATATTAATAGAAACACAACAGAACAAAGAAAAGCTAACTGAATAACTACCTAACTAAAAATAAATAAAAAATATATTTGTCTAAGCTCTACTGAGAAACAAGTACATGCAACTTAAATCAAACACTTTAAAATTGGCTTCCAGGGACTAACTAGTACAACTGTAATACTGGTATATATGACTGAAAAACTATTGTTGTGACTGTGGCTTGAACCCACGATCCCTAGGTTGAGTGGGAGACACCTTAACCATTAGGCCAACATTCAATTAATAGAACTCAACATCCTTATATTGTCTGTTTTAACCCACACCAGTGCAGGCAAAATGATACGAAGTGCTTCTAACTAGTCAGCTTAAGATCACTGTCTGTGACCAAGAATTTCTGATTTGAGCCATGTCACGACAAAACTAACATAGTGCGTTTGCAGTCTGATCAGGATCCATGCTGTTCGCAAACGCATTATGTTGGTTTTGTCGTGACGCGGCTCATTTTTTTCATGTGAGAAAACTATACATCAATCTTATGAAAGGATGGTGAGTCCACACAGGTGCCCACTTGTGCCTGTAGTAATGCATAAATAGAAACCGGCCAACATCCTCCTTCACAAATCAAGTTTCCATATGACAGTTACTGTGTGCGTGTGACTTGCAACCAAAATACAGTTTTTTTTATAATTATTAAGAAGGTTCCACACCACTTAAATATTTTAAGTACATGAAATACATTATTTAAGACATACCTCCTTTTTCCATTAGAAGAGGATGGCCAAACTTTTAGCC